>NC_058132.1:220500025-220569068 GCF_016433145.1 Gracilinanus agilis
CTTTTTGTGGTGGCAACAAATTGGAAAAGGAGGGGATGTCCTTCTATTGGGGAATGGCTGAACAAACTGTGGTATATGCGGGTGATGGAATACTATTGTGCTAAAAGGAATAATAAACTGGAGGAGTTCCAGGCGAACTGGAGAGACCTCCGGGAACTGATGCAGAGCCAGAAGAACACTGTACACAGAGACTGATATACTGTGGTAAAATTGAATGTAATGGACCTCTGTACCAGCAGCAATACAATGACCCAGGACAATTCCGAGGGATTTATGGTAAAGATGCTCCCCACATTCAGAGGAAGGACTGCAGGAGAGGAAACATAAGAAAAACAACTGCTTGAATGCATGGGTTGGGGTGGACGTGATTGAGGGTGTGGACTGGAAACTACCACACCAATGCAACTACCAACAATTTGGAAATTGGTCTTGATCAAGGACACATGACAAAACTAGTGGAAATGCGCATCGGCCATGGGTGGAGGGAGTGCAGGGGGGGTGTGGTGAATGAGATAAGAGGAGTATGAATCAGGTAACCATGTTAAAAATGTATATTAATAAATGTTAAAAAAAAAGTAAAAAAAAAAAAAGTAAAAAAAAAAAAAAACACTAATAAGGCACCTGAGTAGCTCAGTGGATTGAGAGCCAGGTCTAGAGACTGGAAGTCCTAGGTTCAAATGTGGACTCAAACACTTCTCACCTGTGTGACCCTGGGCAAGTCACTTGACCCCCATTGCCTAGCCCTTACCATTCTTCTGCCTTGGAGCCAATACACAGTATTGACTCCAAGATGGAAGGTAAGGGTTTAAAAAAAAACACTAATAAGTATAGGAAAAAATGGTAGCATTCTTTAAATGATAAGTAGTATCTATTTAAAATAATAAGTATCCATTATTTGCTAGAGTCCTCAGTGAGATCAAGGGTGAAACAAGGATGTCCATTATCACCCCTATTATTCAACAGAACAATGAGAAAAATTAATATTATGAATAAACAATACCTCTTTGTGAATCCATCTATTTCCTTAAACCCCATTCCTGAAAGGCAGAAAATTTCTGAAAGGCCTGAATGTGTAAGGTGATAAATCCTAGCCACCAAGGCATTTGCATGTCAAGGAACTATGCTGTTGTTTAATTTGCAAACAGAGAACTGTTTAAGCTAAAGTTCCCTTCCAAAGGATGATTCTTATGTCCTGATTTTTTCTGACCAAAATTAAGGATGGGGAGAGAAGTGGCCTATCTACAAAGGAGCCTAGGCCAGTAAAATCCTGTTTAATTTTTTTTTCTTTTTTCTGTTCAAGGTTGCTAGAGGTATCTGGATCTGGATATTAGATATGGAGATAGTTATTATGTTCTCCCATTTACATCATCACTATGGGTGTAGGCACAGAACTAATCATCTTGGTCAATTTTCAGCTATGGAAAGTGGATTGGATTTAGATATGACTATTTATACCCATCCTTGACACTTAAGGAATTGTTTCTGTTTCCCTTTTATTAATTTATTTTTGTGACAGTAAAAAAAAACAAGAAAAAGAAATGGAACAAATTAGAATAGGTAATAAGGAAATGAAACAATCAATTTTGTATATGATATGATGGTGTTGTTAGAGAATCATTAATAACTAAAAGAAAACTAGTTGAAACACTTAATAATTTGAACAAAATTACAAAATATATAATAAATCCACACAAATAATCATCGTTTCTATATATTACCAACAAAGTCCAGTAGCAAGAAGAAAGAGAAATTTAATTTAAAAGAATTGCAGACAATATGAAATAGTTGGGTGTCTACCTGCCAAGACAAACCCAGGAATCATATGAATGCAATTACAAAACACTTTTCATAAAAATAAATTTAGATTCAACTGAGTAGAGAAATACTAATTGCTTATGGGTTGGCTGAAACAATAACTTAAAAATGATCATTCTACCTAAATTAATTTACTTAAACAGTGTCATACAAATAAAACTACTAACAATTATTTTATAGAACTTGATAAAATAGTAACAAAAGTCATCTGGAATAAGAAAAAGTCAGTAACATGCAGGGAATTGCTAAAGAAAACTCTGAAGAAATATGGCTTAGCAGAATGTGATTTCAAACTGTATTACAGGGTGAAAATCATTAAAAAACTCAGATAAGGCCTAAGAAATTGGGATGTTATATCAGTGTAATAGATTAGGTACACAATAAAGAGTAGTAAAAGTCCATAGTAATCTAATGTTTTATCAAACAAAGATCCTTGCTTTTGGGATAAGAACTCACTATTTGTCAATAGTTTCTGGGAAAATTGAGAAAACTAATGGGTAGAAACTAGACATAAATGATCAATCACACTATATAGCAGGATAAAGTCAAAATAGGTAAATGATTTAGATATGTAGGGTGAAAGCACAAATTATAGAAGAATGGAAGATTTTAGCTGTTACATCTAAGGGAAATGGAAGAATTCATGACAAATCAAGATATAAAGTTCATAGAAAATAAACTAGATTGTTTTGATAACATTAAGTTAAAAACGTTTTGCACAAACAAATCCATTGCCATCAATAGTAGAAGCAAGGGAGGAAACTGCAATTAAAAAAATTGCAACTGGAATTTATTTATGATAAATTTATCTGATAAAGTCCTCTCAACACACACACATATATTATGTATACATATATATGTATATGATTATATACATATATAAAACTCAGTCAAATTACAAGAAAAAAAGGAGTCATTCCCCAGTTCAAGAATGATCAAAACAGGAAGCTTTCTGAAGGAGGAAATCAAAGATTTCTATAGTCATATGAAAAAGTTCTAAATCATTATTGATTATGAAAATGCAAAATGAAAACATTCTGGGGTTAATTCCTCATACCTATCAGATTGTGTAATATCACAAAAAAAGGAAAATGATAAATGTTGCAGGGAATTGAAAAAATAAGGTCAATTTTGTACTGTTGGCAGAACTGTGAATTTATCCAACAATTCTGGAGAACCATTTGTAATATGTTATAAGGGGATAAAGCTAAATAAGGTAATAAGGTGGTTGTAATAAGGGAATAGGCTAGAGGAAATAGGAAAATAATGCAAGGTAAGGTTTTAATAGGGGATAAGGCACGGTGGATAGGGGTTTGTGGAGCCCTAAAGCAGTAAGTAGATAATGAAGGTACAATGGTGAAGATGGTAGATTGAGGTGGTAGGAGAAGTAAGGAAATGACTGAGTTTAGGGAATATAAACATGGAGGTATAAAGAGTTGCAAGGGAGAGGATGAGATATTTTGGCCAGACAGCTATAGCCTGAGAGACACAGACTGGGACACAGGTTTGAGACAAAGACACTAAAGAGAAAAAGACTGAACCCTTTAGGTAGGAAGGTCACTTCTACAGACAAAGGTTAGGGCCAGCCAAGAATGGCTTGAAACTGACTAGAGGGCTTCTAGTCAGTTTCTCAGTATTGAGATTATACTTCCTCCAAAACGGGCACCTCCAATTCCCTTCATGACTCAGAGATGATATTATTCATTTCTGCCCCTCTCCCTCTCTTATCAATCAACTAATGAACTAGCCAAAGATTTGATTAAGTGGCAAACAGGGTTTATTGAGTTTTAGGGTTGATTGGAAGGGATGGAGAGATTCAAGGTAACTCTAACACCTGCCTTAACTCATCCCTGAGAGGTTTTGTAGCCTAAAAGGGGTAGGAAAGTTGGATACAATGATTCAAGAGATAATTTGTAACAAGGGTAAGCCCTACTTGACTATGGGGAAACTGAATCTATCAAGTTTGAAAGCTACCACGCAGATCCATCCTCCTTTCAAAAATTCCCAGGAAATTTAGGAAGGGAAAATGATGATTCGGAATAAGGGAGGTTAGGGAGATCTAAAGGAAATAGTTAAGCTAACAAATTTTAAGAGAAAAGCTGCAGAATATAGGCCTACATTTCAGTCCAAAGAATAGAGCTCAGTTGAGCTCCTCCTCTCATCAAGTCTCTAGGGTCAACTGTCTAACCTCAGGATTCTAAACCCTTTTCAACTGTCAGAAACTCTGCAGTTACGCTTTGCAGGGCTAATATGCACCCTTTTGCACTACAAACAAGACCCAAAGGGCTCTCATGCTGTACAAATTTTTCACCCAACAATATTACTACTAGTTATATGCCTCAAAGAGATCATAGTAAAAGGACTTATATGAATGAATACATTCATAGTAGATCTATTCACATATATTCATGAACATATAAATATATTCATAAATTCATATATATTCATATATAGATAGTAGATATTTTGTGGTGATGAAGAAATGGAATTTGAAGGGTGCTTTTCATTTTGGAAAAAAGTTTAGAAAGTTATGACATATATTGTGATGGAATACTATTGTGCTATCATAAATGGTGAACAGGAGTTTTTCAGGGGAAAAAATTAACTCAAAGGTATATATGAACTGATTCATAGTAAAGTGAGCAGAAGCAGAAGGGCATTATACATAGGAATAGCAATATTATACAATGAATGATCAATTGTCAAAGACTTAACTGTTCTGATTAATATAATGTTTTAAGACAATTGCAAAGTATATGAAAAGTCATGAAAAAGGTGGAAAAAACAGCTGTTGACCTCCTGAGAAAGAACTAAAGGACTCTGAGAGCAGATTGCTCTACATACATATATAAATATCTACTTTATTTTTCTTGCATTTCTTTTGCAACACGGCTAATATGGAAATATGTGATGTGATTTCCACATACATAATTTATATCACATTTTGAGCCTCCTCTCTAGGGTAGGCAAGTGTTGGAATGAGGGAGACAATTTGAAACAAAATTTCTAAAATTAATGTCAATTTTTAAAATTAAAAATTAGCAGAGAAGACAGTACAGTTACAATTGCTTTAGTAAGCTGTGTGAGAGATGGCAGGGGAAGCAAGTTAAGAATTAAAAAAAATAATCATGGAAATAATGTGGTAAGTTACCCTTGAGATTAAGATAAGGTAGAATCACCACAAAAGTTGTACATTGGCGAAATGCTTGTGCACATCGTATATGTGGAGAATATTCCCCATAAAGTGAAAAAAATGAATTTTAAAATTTACAGACTTGTATGAATAGAGCCAACTATTGTCTTTTTCATGTATGAATATATGTTCGATTACATATATAATATACTTATGCCATATCATATACCATATCACACATCATATCATAACATATGTCATATTATATTATATTATGTTACTTTGTAGTATGTATTCCTTCAGAGAGGGTCATGAAGAAGTAGTATGCCCTTTGGGAAATGAAGGGATAGGAGAGCATTCTGTATCTGTTGACTCTCAGGAGGATTGAATTTCAGTATTACTCAATCTGTTGATAATCGAACTTTAACAAATGTAATCTTTTATCAACCAACAACTTTTCAAACTGCAGAGTCAATACATTTTGAAAGGAGCCTTATAAAAAGTCAGTGTCAGGGTTGGCTTTGCTGCCTTGAAGCAGTTTAAACCTAGAGAGGGAACTAAAATATTTTCTCTCCAATTTTATATAAGTAGAAAATGAAAAGCTTCAGAAGTCCATAAGAAATTACAAGTATTTCCAAGAATAAAATTGTATTAGGATTGTAAGAAGCAAGTAGCGGTCCTGAAAAGGAAATTGGAAAGTAGCCAAGAAAGTAATTAAAGAAGCAGCTGGAATTGTAATCTGGACTTGCCTCTGGATTTTTGAGCTACTAGAATAAACCTAGACCAAAGGCTGAATTACTTCTCTTCACAGATCAAAACTTAAGTTTCTATTAGTTGGAAGTATAGCAACAGAAAAGGGAAACATTTCCAAAGTTCTCAGGGAACTTCAAGGAAGTAGATTAAAAGACCTAACATTTCAACTTCATTCCATGTGTCTGGTTCAGACAATACCCTAGCCAAATTAAATCAAGAATCATTTTAATATTTATATAGGCTCAACTTTGTATTTTTATAGACTATCCTCAAGCTAATGATACAAGCTTTACAAGAATAAAAATTCCCTTTTAAATTTTCTTTATGAAAATTCCCTTTATAAATCCCTATTATTGTTATAATATAGTAGTTGAATTAAAATAATAAAACAATAGTATCTCTAATGACTGAGGAACTATTTAATAGCTAAAGATCTACTACAAATTCATTAACATTTAAATTGATTTGTATTTGACTAATCAAAACATTATCTACATAGCTTTAAAATATCAATAAATATATTTATGAGTCATTATTTATTAAATGTGTAAAATGCATTTCACTTATTTATTATGCTGATTCACATTGAATAAGATGTTGGAGCTAGTGTAGATAAAGATATAAAGGATAATATTTGATGTGTATAATAGTTTCCAGAATCCTTTCAATAACTCTAATATGGTCCACAAATATTTTTCTATTGATAGGACAGAGCTCTTTCTCTGCAATTTATGATTTTATTAGCTCTAATTTATAAAGATAATCCTTCTCAAAGAGGCATATAGAGTTTTTCAATCCGCAGCAAAACAGTTTTGGGGTTTGACTTAATAACATTGGAGAGGAATAGGATCTTCATAACTAAATTTTAGTTTTTTGTCTATGTCAGTGTCTATTGTTTAAGTGTTATAGTTGTCTCTGCTTTACTCTTTTATGTATACAACAAAAAAAAAAAACACGGAAGTATCATGACTGTAGTGAGTTCACCCATTCATCATCCTGTATCCTCAACATATTCCTCCTACTACTATTCATCTGGAATTAATTAAGACTTTGTCCTGATATTAATGATATCTTTCAAACAAGATATGCATTTCTGCTGACAATTTAACTCTTTATTACATAGCTTTTCCTTTTCCTTTGGGGTTCTAGTAATATCGCACGGGAAATGATTGACTCAGAGTCAGTACACAACCTAGATTACATTCTCACATTTGACTTTTAAAGAGGAAGTTAGAGAGAAGGACAAATTCAGAACTTGGAAATCAGGCAGAAAGAAGTCAGATTCTTCATTATTTGACCCTTGTCACTCTGTTTCCAGCTCAGCTCCCTGCATAGGCCAGTTGGACAAATACTCATCCATCACTCTGATATCACCACCTTCTGCCACCGCATCTAGCTATATGAGTGTATCTATTAACCCAGAGCACATGGTTCTCTTAATGGACTTGGTGACAATTAAGTTGTCCCTTCGGAAATCCATGTCAACCATGCCTCTTTGAAACCTTTCTTTCTGAATCTTTAAGCTGGGATCATTTAGGTAGTATTGACAAAGTTATCTGGGATAAATAGCATAATCAACCCCTATTTTATGTAGTAATTAACTGAATTTTATACCTTAAAAAATAACCATCATTCTTAGAATTAAATCCTTGTTTGTATATTTTATACCATATATAGCAAGACCTCCTTAATGCAAAAACTACATCTATAACCAGAACAGTTCAATGAAACCTTGGACTATTGAATAGTACATATGTGAGTCAGCAACATCATTTTATAACTATTAGTGTGTGTTTCTATAAATATATAGATATAGATATAGATATGGATATGGATATAGATATATGTGTGTATATGTGTGTATATAGGGGTACAGACCTCTTGGGAACCCCTGGCAATCAACTGCTTCTACCATTGAAAATAGAGAATTTCTCTGAAAAAAAAAATAGTCTTGCAATTATATGGAAGCAGGCAGTGAGATGCTAAATGGTTTGCTTAAGATCACTCAGCCAGGACATGACAGAAATAAAGATTAAACCTATGGCTCCTAAATCCAAGGACGACTATTAACATCCACTATACTTCTCTTTCTCATGTTACAAAAATTATTAGTAAAAGTATATGATAATCTTTATGTTAAAGGTTCAATTATTCAATCTGTGATGGAAAAATGGCCCTCATGTTTCCCAAAATGATTTATCAAGTAATCATCTATATTTGCTTGTAAAAATAGTACACAATTTGTTTGAAGATATATCTGGATGATTATGTTATTTTTACATTAATATCAAAACTGATCTTGCTGATTTTCTTTTGTTTAGAGAAACTTATATTCCCAAATAATGTCATGCAGAAGTCAAGAACTTTGCCCCTTTCCCATTAAGAAAGTCTCCTTGAACAAAATTCTGACTTTTGGGTCACATGACCCTATTCAGTACTAACATTTGTCAACTATACTGAAAAGGAATTCCCGTTCATAGACCTCTAGTATAGCAGTATAGCAGTCTATGATGATAGAAAGGAATGGCAAAGAATCAAAAGGGGTGTTTGGGCTCAAGCCTTAGCAAAATAAAGTTTTTGGGTTTTTGGACAAATTCATTTCATCTCATGAGAAATTTTAGATACCTTTAAGATATCTAGATGCAGATATCCAGAAAACAGCTTCCAATGCTAATTAGTAGCTCAGGAGTGAGTGAATGCCAATATAAGATTTAAGGGGATAGTCACTTGACATGGAAAATGTAGAAAATCTTCATTTTCAGGTGTGAATTGGACTACATATTTGCTTTTCCCCTCCTTTTTTGACATTAGGTGATCTTAAGGACTATATAGTAAGTGAGGAAAGTAGGATGACAATTCACAGGAGGATATTTAAGAATTATCTGATTTTCTTCTTGAAGGCAGTTTTCATTATCTCATCTTAAATATTCTGAGAACATTTTATTAGTAAGCAAAAATAATAAAAGCTGTTAACTGGGTTTCAAAAACATAGGGAAGAAAAAATATTAGTATACTTTGATGATACCTTTGAACTTCACACATTCCAGTTGAGAATTTTTTTATAACAAGTATTAAATAATAACTACCATTTATATAGAATGTTAAGTTTTAGAAAGTTCTTCAAAATATCATCTCATTTTAATCTCGCAACTCTGAAAGATAAATGCTATTATTTTCATTTTCAAAGTAGCTAACTGAGGCACTGCAAAAGTTAAATGTTTTCCCAGGATCTCCTAGCTAGTATCTCAGTCAGGGTTTGAACTATGGCCTTCCTGATGCTAGACACAGGGTTCTATCTACTAACTAGCTGTCTACTTAGTGTTTTCAATTACTTTTCTCTAGAAATCAAGTTGAAGAATTATTTTATAACTAAAAATTAATCTGGAGGTTCATTACCAGACTTATAAGCATTTTTAGTAAAGAGAGAAATAGAGAAAGAGAAGTAGGCCTCAGCCTTTCTAATATTACGGATAGATTTGATTCTCCATTTAACTGGTTCAGGCCACTGCTTGCCAGAGAGCAAAAGATAAGGAAAAGCTCAGAGAGAAACAGCAGCCCAGAGATAGGTACAGAAACCAAAAGAGTGATTTCTCTTTCCGTCCTCATTTTTCAAACAGTCTCTCTCTTTCCTTGGCCAAAGGCTTTCGAACATCATGCTGTCTGACCTTCCCTGGTGATGTTATGCCAGGCAATCAGATTGTCAGATAGGACATGTGACTCTATGACTTCTGTGTCCCACCACTGGGATGCTATGGGATGGAGGTATTTTACTTCACACAGTCACATTCCAGAATTAAGGAATGATCTAATAGAAGATAAAAGAAATAAGTAGACCACTTCCTTAAAATGAGATTTGGAGGTTCAGCAGCATTTTCTTTGTACATAAAACTATATAATGATACTTAACACTTAATGAAAATCACATCCTGGTGGTAAGTTTATTTTCTTTGCCTCCAAAGCCAGCTAACAAACATTAAATAATTATCAGTATGAATTAAATTGTATATTATATATTTTTACATCTTATATACTAAAAGGTTTTGTTTTGGGCTTTTCCCCCTTCTTGCCATTGATTTATGTTCACATGTGTATCCTATCTCTCTCTTAACTCAGTGGAAAACATTTACAGAAAAAAATGATAGGCCTTTTTAAATGCAATTTTGTCTTTGGAACAGGAAAAATTCTGGCATACAAGTCCCTTAAGCACAAAATTGAGCAATTTTTGTCTTGTAAAACTCTATTCATGTCTTTTATATTTGCTAATATAAATGTGAAAAATTAGTCACAAAATATTTTTATCTATGTCTTCAGCAAATATTATGCAATGATACTTGCAAGTGGCTGACAGTTTCTTCAATGCACTTAATGTTGTAGTCAATTATCTCTTTCTAGAATGTAGTACAATTTTTGCTCTCAGATTTGTAAGCAGTAAGATGCTCCACAGATTCTTATAGTGGAAATATATTTGCTTCCCTTTGCATTACAATATAACCTTTTTGTATGCACAGTGTCTAGAGTACAGTTGTTTATTCTTCCTTTTCAAAGAAGACTAATGATATTCTGGGGTTGTATTTTAACTTGTAAGTGAAATGCATTTAAGTGAGTCAGAGTTGCACATATTTGTTAAGCTCATTCTCTCTTCCAGAATTGTCATAGCCCAGTGACAAAATAAAAGTTAGGATGGTAAAGGACGGCCCAGATTCCACTGGAGAACCTTGCTATCTTCAATGTCTGCCCATGGACTTGCTTCATCCTGAAACAAATTGTCTTCTTCTGCCCATTCAGTCAGCAGAAGTCTTATATTTGGGGTAGACTTCCCTCTAAGTCACTGATAGTTTTAAAGCCTGTCAGTTACCCTTCACCTGGTTTTGCTTGTCTTTCCAGACAGTTTTACAGGGATGTGGCTATTGGGTATACTTCAGCTTCTTTGATAGCTTGGAGACAGATAACAAAGGTGGATAAGCTGCACGGAAAATGGCTCAGCAAGACTTTACTGGAGATGTGCTTGCCTTCCCTTCACATCTTATATACCCAGATATACCAGATAATAGGTGGAAGATAGCAAGTGTTTAATAAATATTTGGTGGTGGATAGATTAATTGACATTATATACATTTTCCAGCAATTATGTCAGGGAGGAATTTTCACTGTTGCTATGGTAGGAATTTAAATTTCAAATTGATATTTTGCAATAAACAGTTTTAGATGTGGAAACTCTTTAAAGCTATAATCATTTAATTA
Organism: Gracilinanus agilis; assembly: GCF_016433145.1. Classification (NCBI taxonomy): domain Eukaryota; kingdom Metazoa; phylum Chordata; class Mammalia; order Didelphimorphia; family Didelphidae; genus Gracilinanus; species Gracilinanus agilis. Next base: position 220,510,968 of record NC_058132.1, read on the forward strand.
TTTCCATAGTTTTTTTGTAGTGAACTTAAGGAAAGAGGACAATCCATGCAAATGACACAGTCAATTTAAAGTTATGGAAGTAGGATCCATAGTGATATGCATGAGGAATACAACAAGAAGGCCAGTTTAGCTGGATCACAAAGTATAGAGATGTATATAATGGAGGTGGATAGGATAAAATGAGGTCATGTGGGGTTTTAAAAGATAAAGCAGTTTATTTTTTGAGCCAGAAGCAATAAGAAAGTGCTATTGGAGTTAGTTAAGTAGATGAATAAGATGGTTAAATCTGCAAATAAAGAAAACTACTTGGGGAATAAGTGTGTAGGAGAGGTTATAGTACTGAGAAATTTGAGGAATACAGAGCAATTAAGAGCTTGCTGCAATTATTTGGACTGAATAGTATGCTTCATTGAGAATATTCTATATGCAAACTAAAATACTAAGTATTATGCATAATATATGTGAATGTGTGTGTTTATATGTATATGTACACATATTATATAGTTAAATATATGTATAAATATATAAAGTTAAATGAGTTTTACTAAATGACTAAATGTACACACATTATATAGCTAAATAGCTATATATATATGTGTGTGTGTGTGTGTGTGTGTGTGTGTGTGTGTGTGTGTGTGTGTATTGTAATGCAAGGTGGCTAACAGAAACTTTTTGCTTCTATAATTTCTAACAGTCACAAAAAGTCAGTTAAACATCTTAGAATGTTCAGAAAGTCAGTTAGAACTTAAAGCTACAAATAGAGGTGAAGTTCCAACTGATGAGGCTTTTGCATTCTGGCTTTCACTGTGGCTGGAGGCTTTTGCTTTGGCCTTTTGGCTTTGGCCTAATTGCTTCGGCCTTGGCCTGTGCTAATTTTGTTTTGGGGAAATTTGGACCAATCTCATTTCTCTGAACCTCTCCCTGATCTACCATCTCCATCCCTCCCCTTCCCTGATTTTTCTTTGGGTTCTGGTTGGAAGGGAGGGCTTGGTGATTGAATATAGTGGGTTTTAGTTTCTTTAGATAATTGGAGTATCCTCAAATAAGTTATCCCTAGGTTTGATAAAGACTTTATTTAAAAGGCAGTCAAATCTTCCTGACTGGGAGAGCCGGTCTCTCTCTCTGTCTAAACCTCTCTGTGACCCATCCTCCACCCTCACCCTTCTTCCTAGCAACAATTAGAAAATCCTGAACCCCTTCCCCTTCTGACTGACCCTGGTATTAATAAATCCCCTTGTTACCTATTCAAACCCTGTGGTGAGTCATTGTGTCGAACATTAAGACAAGGGTCAAGAGGAAAGAGTCATTTTCCTTTATTTCTTGAGACAACTGGGGCATCCATTTTGACAGGAAGTACCCACCTTCAAGACTTCCTCCAACCATCAGTTTGACTGGCAGGGAGGGGCCCTCTAGACCCCTCCCTCAAGAGACTTTGAAACTAACAAGAGAAACCCTCCAGTCAAGCCTAAACTTTTCTTACTGGCCCTAGTTTCCTCCCTGTATCCTCTGTCTCAAGCCTCTGGGAATAAACGTGTTTGAGCTGCCCTCTCCTACATATCCCATTTCCTTTATCTCCAATATATCTTCCCCTACCTCCATTCCTCTTCCAATCACCATATAATCGCCCTAATATCCCAATTTATCCTTCTTTTGACCCAAACTGTGTTTCTTTGACCTACTCAGATTATTTACAATATATTTCTTGATAACTATAACTATATATATATATATATATATATATATATATATATATATGTAAAGCTAAGTGAGTTGATAGTGGGGGAAAGGATACAGGATGAGAATAACCATCATAGAAAAACTTTAAGTTCCAAATATCAGAGATGATTTCATTTAAAAATTTGTATTTTACATTTTAGCACAGTACCTGGCATATATTAAGTACAGAATGAATGTTTTTTTTTTCTCAATCATCTCTTGATCCTTTCTAAACATATTAGCATTCTGAAAATGTGATGTTGTATGATTGGAATACTGTTATAAGCAAATTTATAAATTAAGATTTTAGACATTTAAGTAAGATAGCAGCCAGGCCTGTCAGGTAAGTGCTGGAGAGTTCCAATCATGGAATAGTGAGAAGGAAGGAAGTCTAATCCTGGGAGTAACTCTGGTAACTCTGAGGCAGTTAGATGCCTGTTTTAACTGGCTCTAGTGAAGAGTCCAGGAAAGTGGATTTGTCTCCTACAAGAAATATCTATCCTATGGAAGTTCAGGTTTGAGCAGTGAACTTAGCTCTGGATGGTGGACATCTAGACTTGTTCAGCTTCCTGTCTTCATCTCTCTGTGAGTTTACTTGCTCTGGACCTGTGTTCATGGAAAATCTTAGATCATCACTGGAGTTGAGGAGGACCCAGTTGTGAGACATTCATTTCCCCTTCAAGGCAGCCAACCTGGACCTGGCAGCCTATGTTAGTACAGAGTAGATTTTGACCCACCTTTCCAGTCCCCTTGAGTCTGTCCTTAGATACCTGGTTTTAGTGTGACCTCTCCCTACATATCTTACCCTTAAACTCATTATGAAATAGTTTTCATAATTTACTGATTACTTTCCTTCTCCATAACCATTCAAGGACCCACTAACTGAGTTGTTTATTCCCTGACTTAGATAAGAATGAGAGTTAGGTTTAACTGCCATTCCCAACCCTGACACCATTCACTCCCAGCTATGTTCTATTTTTGTGGGAATGGGTGTGATTCCCTGTTTATATTTGTGTTAGGCAGTTATCCCTCTTCACCCAAATCATTCCCATTCATCCCTTTCACCAATTGCTACCCCTGTGTGTTTAGTTACCCACTATAATACTAATACAATAAAATATAATTTTGCAGATGGAATGTTCAATTTTTATTTGTAGATCCCAAACCAGATAACATGTATGCATATGTTCATTTATATAACATTTTATAATATACTATGATAAATCATTCTATGTATTATTTGAGTAAAATGTTTCAATTTTAAATAATTAGAAAGTATTAGGTAGATGGTATGATAGATGAAGCTATGGGCCTACACTTAACAATGCTTTGAAAAGTTTGTTAATAATGTTTGGAAATGTATTTAAGAGGTCTGATAAAGAAACAAACTCAATAAATGAAGATATTCCCTTTCATCCAAATTTTCAAATTGCTTTACTTGATATGGAACATACAAGGATGAAACTTAAGATAGTAGCCTAATCTAGAGTCTCTCTTTTGACAAAGAACCTGATATTCTCAAAGGAAGACTTGATTGAAATGACAGAAGTAGAAAATATTTCTTGTTGTTTAGTCTTATCCAACAATCTCTGATACCATTTCACCAAAGATATTAGAAAGTTTGTCATCTCTTTCTTCAGCTCATTTTACAAATAAGGAAAGCATTAAGAGACTTGACCAGGGTCACAGAGCTAGTACATATCTGTGGCTGGATTTTAACTAAGGTATTTCTGAGGCTAAGCCTGGTCTAACCACTATACAACTTACCTGAGCTAGAAAATGTTAGAAGCATACCTCTCCTCCCCTCAAGTCCCAAATATTGTGACTCCAGATCAGTTTAGGCCACATTGACTAACTGATGTTTCTATGTTGAATAAGTACTCCAAGTGTGAGTTCTTTCTGTGAAGATTGAACACTATACGGTACAGCATGAGTTAATGAGGGAGAAAAAGGAATGTTTTCATTGATTTATTGATTTATTAAGGTAACACTTTGTCACTAGAGGTTTTTGTATTGTTGACAATTTGAGGGTTTTTAAGGTATTTTATTATTGATTACAGACTATTAGTTCAATAAACATGAATAGTATTTGTTGATAGTCAGACATATATATATATATATANCTGTTGATACTGAATAATTGACTTGTATTAAAATTGACTATTGATTGTATTTGTAATTTGCTACATCTGTATTTTGTATTTTTTTCATTTTGTTATTGTTGTTGTTTCACTGTATTTGAGCATATATTACCTCAAAGAAAATCTATATTAAGAGACTTATATTGTATTAACTTGATTTGCATTTCATGCTTTTTGTGAAATTTTTGTACTTTCTTAAATGTATTATTGCTTTTATAACTCCATTGTCATTTGCACTCACACTGTGGATCATGGCTAAGCTAAGAGGAAATGCATTTAAATTCTTGGGTAAGCACCTTTATATTCTACCCCTCCTTAAGTGAGATGAATTGCAACATACACACACCTATACTTTTTTTTCTCATTGTCACTGATTATAGGATATATATATATATATATATATATAAATTTTAGCACATTTTTCATAATTGCATGTGTAATTTGATTTTTCCTAAGCACATGTCATTTATCTAAATTGAAAGAGTTTTTGATTATTATATTAGTGTAGGTTTAGTATATCCATTAGTTCTAAGTGTAACTGCCTGACCAAAAGCCTTAGATTACTGAAACTGCCATTGGTATTTTGCTAATATGGGAATTTATGTATGTCTTATTCAACAAAATGGGATCAACAAAGGGACACAGATTTAATCAATACAGTGCTGAAGAAGCATGTACCTAACCTGCATGATACTAAATGAGCACACAGGTCAAAAAGTGAAACCAATCCTGCTAGGATTGCTCAGACTTCTATGCCAATTAAAAGGACTTGCACCTAGTGTGAGAATTGAGGTTGAGAAGCTTAACATACGTTAAGATGTAGGACTCTTCCAATCACACTCTTTGTGAAAATTTATATCAAGTACCTAACAATTGGCGGTTCTGGCTACATATTCTATTCCTGAGAAGAAATGATCGAAGAAGAAAAGAAGAAATGGTGTAATATCAGACAAATCTAGTCTGTTTTCTTAATTTTATTACTATGGTGGTTGACTGTGGTCCTGGCTGCTAAGTGGGTAAGTACATGATATCAGACATAGAATAATTTAATTGGACATTATTCAAAGACGTAGTGTGATTTTCTATATTTTTATTATTTAGAATTTTTCATATAAATTTTAGAATTGGATATTTAAAATTTTCATCCAATAGTTATTTGGCTTTTTCATGCTAATTTTTCTGATGAATTTGATTAGTAGTGATTCATATGCCTCCTGCCTGACCTATATATCCCTCTGTGATTTCAGTGTTTCTTTCTATTCTCCTCAAAGGGGAATGTGCTTTTATTTCACATGGAGAATTTAAATTGTTTTGGGAAAAGAAGTTTACTGCCTCTTGGAATCCAAATGGAGATGCCCTTGGAGATTACATGGAGAATGCATGCTAATACAGAAGCCTAAGAGAGCAACCAGATGTGCAAAGTTTTGAACTTTGTGGGGTCTTAAAATTTATTCGTCTATTTTAAAATTCATTTGCTTTGTTAAATTCATATGTTTTGTTTAAATGCATTTGTTTTATGTATGTATATATTTTGTTGTGAAAAAAGGGGACTGCCCCCTGAATATTTTTGTAAAAGAAGAACCATTTGATTTCTTTATATTGTAAAAATTGTTACCTTTCTCCCCTTGTATTGATGTATATACCCATTATTTATTGTAATTATAAATTTATTTATATTTGTTATGATCCATTGGGGAGATTGGTCTCCCAAAGGATCACAGGGGGGGAATGTGTCATTTGAAATTGTTATAAGCCCTGGAAGATTACAACTCCCAGGACTCTCTCTGCTACAACTTCCACTGACACCTCCCACTTCATTTGTGGGAGGGAAAGTAGAAAAGACAAAGTTTGGCACATTTTTGCTCTCTATTGTAGTATATATAGAGAGAGGGTCAGAGGAGTTTTTACAGGCTTTGGCTGAGTTCTGAAGTCAGTTAGGAGTTTAGAATCTTGAAAGAAAGTTTAGTTAATTTCCAGGAAGGGACTTGTTTTGAAGTTACACCTTCCTTCAAGATGGATTCCCTGGCTTCCCTTCAAGCCCAGAGTATGTTGGTTCTATTCCTCTTCTTCCCTTTCTTACTAATTAACTGACAAAGTAACTAACAGGTCTGTTTTAAACATAAAAGGGATTTATTGTCTTTCTCAGGTTAAATTGTCAGGTAAAGGGGATTAAAGGAAACCCTAACATTTGCTTAAAGAAACCTCAGGTGGGGGAAGGGAAGCAGAGATGGGGTTTGAGCAAGGTCCTGCCCTGACTCAACTCTCAAGGTGATCTTGAAATCAAAAGGGAATGTGATGATGACTACCTAACCTCTCTAGATAAAGTACTGCCAGAGTATAGCTAAACCCTCACAGATTTGAAACTACTCTCTGATTCATTCTCCTTATTCACTTCTCACAGACATTTAAGTAAGGGAAGGAAGGTAGGGAAATGAGGTAGGGTACGGAGATTCAAAGGGTTTATCTAAATTAACAAATCTCAAATAAATACTCCAAAACTAGGCTAAGTTTCAATCTCAAACAGGAGAAGAAGCAGCTCAGCTGGCCTGACTCTCTCCATGAGGTCCCAGGTCCAACTGAAACTATCCTTCAAGATTATAAACTCCTAACTGACTTCAGAACTCAGCCAAAGCCTGTAAAAACTGCTCTGACCCCCTCTCTCTGTACTACACTATTCTGGAAGCTTGCTGGATCCTGGAAGTTCTCTCTACCCTGGAGTTCTTTCCACCCTGAGCTCTTGCTAGCTCTCTCTATCCTGGAACTCTCTCTACTCTAGAGGGCTCTCTAGCTCTCTAGAGCCTGGAGGCTGAGCCCTGCAGAACTCTCTTGGCACATTTTTCCCTTTATATTTACCTCCTAGTTTTTCCTAGACATTCCCCTTTCGAATTTAAATAAAACCTAGCTATTCTAAACCCTAAATTGCTCTCTGATCAATTATTTGAGCCCAGGGCTCTGGTCAATTTCCCCCTGCCAGGGCTGGGGACAGATACCTTCCTTTCCCTTCCTCTCTCCTTTCTCCTATTCCTCCAGTCCTCCTACCTTAATCCCTTCACTTTCACCACACAAAACTTTAAAGTTCTTTATTCATGTCAATTGAAGTTTACAGAATCATGAATCTTGAGCACTGAAAGAAATATCAGTAGGTATCATATATGAAAGGTTATCCCACTCCAACTAACATTGATCTATACTTGTGTTGTGATACACAAGAAACAGTGGTTTTCAAAGTGTGGTCCAGGGATACCTGGAGTCCCTGAGACTTTTTTTGAGTGGGTCTGTGGAATCAAATTCATTTTCCCAATAACAGAAATTTTATAATGTTGAATAAGGCAAGTATCTATAATTAAAACTCACAAAAAGGTCTCAGAGGTGGGGTGGGGTGGTAGCTATAGTGGCTGGGCAGACCACTGATCCTTTCAAATGAGTTGAGGAATAAGATCAGGCCAAGATGGTGAAGTAATAGAACTTGAAGGCTATCAATCACAATCCAAATGATTAGTAGGAGAATTAAAAAAAACTCAAAACCCTCAAAACCAATATTGGAGAAGTATAACAAATATAAGAAAGGGAAGAGATTGCTCAAGACAAAATCAATGTGAAGAGATAGCAAGGAGAACTCATCTCACTGTGGCATGAGGAGATAGCACTGGGCAAACCCCACCAGAAATCAGACTTAATAAAGCACAAGAAGCAGGGGAAAGAGCACAGGTAGTTCCAATTAGTCTTAGCAGGGTAAGAGAAAAAAGAAAAACAACCTTATGATATACAACAAGGAGCAGTGAGAGGAAAGTGACCCTGCGTAGTCCAGCCAGAAGAGAGGTCAGTCACCACACATCACAGGTAGCGGTAGTTGAAATTCAGCACAACAAGGCCCAGCCCCAAAGGATTTGAGCAGAACCCAACTTAAACCACCTGAACTGGACAACTGCAAACTTGTACACAGTTACCATTGCAAAATGTTCAGATTTAGACAACTGAGTTGGTTCTAGGAACAGTACAAGTGTGGGACAATACTCCCCTCCATCCCAGAAATGCAGGTTAGCTTCAGGGTATAGATGAAATCAAGGGAAACTAACCCCAAAATAAGCAAAAATAGAGAAAAAGCCTTATGCTAGAAAAATATTTCAACAAGAGAGAGGACCAAAATATAAGCTCAGAAAAGGACAGCAATACAAAAATGAAAATATATGAAGACTGTAGGAAAATGTAAAAAGATATTAAGGTCAAATTAACTCCTACAAAAGTTCCAGGAAGAAAAGAGAAATAACTGTTAAGAAACTTAGAAGAAAAATTAGAAATTAAAATGATAGAAAAATCAAACTTAAAAGTTAAACTTACTTGAAATTTAGAAATTCATCAGACTTAGAACTTAAACTTGCTTAGAAGTTTAAAGCAAAAGCTTACTGAAGAAAATTATTCTCTAAAAAAGGAATTACAATAATTCAGAAAGTAAATAACTCCTTAAGAAAAAAAATACAAATTCTTAAAGAAAAGAATGGCTACATAAAAAAATAAAACTGAATGAATGGAATTGAATGATTATAAGAAAGCAAAAAACAATGAATCAAAAGCAGAAGAAAGAAAATGACACGAAAAAATTTGAAATATCTCACTGTAAAACCAAATGACTTGGAAAATAGATACAGGAAGGATAATCTAAGAATTATTGCATTGTTTTAAAGGAGCCATGATTAAAAAAAAAAGTAACATGGGGAATATATTGAAAAATGTTATCAGGGGAAAAAATAAACTACCCTGATGTTCTTGAACAAGAGGGAAAATAAAAACTGAATTGATCCAGTGATCACCTCCCACAAGAAATCCCATATTTAAAAATTAATTCACTCTTTTAGCCAAATTCCAGAAATCCTAAGTGAAAGAGAAAATACTAGAAGCAGTCAGAAAAAAAGCAATTTAAATATTGTAGAAAAACCATCAGGAAAAAAAAATGTGATTCAGCAGCTTCTACATTAAAGACTGGAAGGCATGGAATATGATATTCTTCAAGTAAGGGCTCTAGGTCTAAAACAAACAAAAAATCATCTACCTAGAAAAACTGAGAATAATACTCCAGGGAAGAAGTAAATATTTAATGAAATAGAAGAATTCCTGATGAAAATTCAATGACCAAATTGGATACTCAAAAGAAGTATAAGAAAGTAAATAGAAAGCAAGCAAACAACAACAAAAGTACAAGAGAATCAGTGGAGGTTTGCTTAATCACATTCCTGCAGAGAAAAGTGGTAACTAGGATATTTAAGATTTCTATATTATAAGAGATACCTAAAGAAAATAATATACTTTAAAATAATCAAGGGTGTGTGAAGGAAAATATTTCCATCTCGCTGTGCCCAAAGGAGCATGTTACATAGTAATGCCATAACTAATAGCCTGGTGCCCCCTAATATCCTTTGGTGTCCCCTTGTGTCAACATACAATGTTGCCACAGAGAGAGGAGCTGATCAGATTTAAAATGTAATCTTGGGAAAGGGGAAGCTGGGGACTTCTGTAATTGAGATATGACAGCTGAGCTCCTACTGTGGTCAGTAGGTTTGGGCCTTAGCCAGTCAAATGGAGAATCAGTTCTATACAGGCTAATCTTTCACATATTTTCCTCTCTCTCCTCTCTCTCTCTCTCTCTCTCTCTCTCTCTCTCTCTCTCTCTCTCTCATTTTATTAATACATGCTTATAACTCTGACTGGACCCCTTTTTTTTATTAGTAACAAGGGAAACAGTAAGATTAATTGATTAGATTCCTTGCAGGATAAAGTGATAACTAGAATACTTAAGATACTTATTGTACAAGAGATACTTAAGATACTATATAGCAGTGATGGTGAATCTTTTAGAGACTGAGTGTCATGCCCTATCCCATCAGAAACTGAGTACTGTGTCCCACCCCCCTCCCTAGAGACCCAGTGCCAGCCCTCCCTTACCCCAGACAGGGAGGAAGAAAGTGCTTCCTTTGGGCTGTGGGACAGAGGTGGGTGACTCATGTGTGCAAGGAGAGGGGAAGGGAAGTGGCCTGAGTTCTCTGCTTCCCTCTAGTTCTGCTACCATTCAGCTATGCGCCATGCTATGAGTTATGCTCCCCTCAAACCTAGCTCCTCTCCAACCTTACTGCAGGAATCACCTTCAACACAGACTCAACAGGTTGTTATCTGCTCTGCACCCTCATGTGGCATGTGAGCTACCACCTTACCCTAGACATGGAAGGGTGGAAGTTCTCCTATTGGGCAGTTGGGCAGAGGGGTGGGTGATATAAAAAAACGTCCTTAAGTGCCTGGAGAGGGGAAAGGGACCAGCTCCATTCAGAGTCCCTCTGGCTTTCTAGTAAAAACTCTTGTGGACAACAGTCCAAATGCCCTCAGAGAGGGCTCTGCATGCCATCTCTGGCATGTGTGTCATAGGGTTATCACCACAGCTTTATAGTAATCAAGAGAAACAATGGAGTTAAAAAGATTATATTATTAGCAAGAAGATAGTACACTCATGACTGGTGATATTTGAAATACCCAAGATACCTAAAGTACTTAGGATACTTAAGATATTAAAGATATTTAAAGACTTTATCAGTATTAGTTCAATGAATAAGGAGCATACACAGACAGAAAGCAGTGTATAAGTTGAATATGATGAGATGATATCCAAAAAAAGGTCAGGATAGCACTTATGATCTCAGAGGACACAAGTGACAAGAATGAGGAATACAATTGGGAAAGGGGGAAAAGACAGTAGGGAGGAAATTTTCTCATGTGAAGAGCAATGTAAGAGTCAATACAGTAAAAGGTAAGATAGGGAGGTGGCAGGCAATGCTTGAATCATACTTTCAAAAGATTTGGCAAAAAGAGGAATAATGTTCACACTCACTTAGATATAGAAATCTATCTTATCCAATAGGAAAAACAAGAACAAGAAATGGAGGGAAGAACAAAAAGTTTGAATAAGACAAAAAGGAAAGAGATGCCTCAGGGAGGCAACAATATTTGTAAACAGGCAAAGGCTGAAAATAAAGAAAGACAAGGATTTAAAAAAAATAAAGGAGCGAAACAATTATCATAAAGTCCCAGGTTAAAGTCTCAAGTCATATATCTCCAAGCCAAAGTTCCAGTTCAAGATCCTCCAAGCCAAAAATTCAGGCCAGAAGACCCCCATGGACAGGAAGTTCAAGATTTTTATAGTCCTTTTTCCACATCCTATCCCTTCCTACACTTTGCTGAAGCCAATTTATATCCATTTCCTCTTCCTATCCCTTCCTATACTTTACTGAAGCCAAATGCAGTAAATTTACTTAGCACTGCCTGGAGGGTGGTCAGTCACTTCTAGAGCTGACACTCACTTTTAGCAAGTGGCTTACAGACTTCCCCTACTTAGTGTTAAGTAGGGGTATTTTCAGTTTCTGTTGATTAATTTAAAAATAAGCAAGTGGGAACATTGTATACAGAGACTTATACGTTGTGGTAAAATTTAATGTAATGGACCTCTGTACTGGCAGCAATGCAATGACCCAGGACAATTCTGAGGGATTTATGGAAAAAAAAATGCTACCCACATTCAGAGGAAGAATTGCAGGAGTGGAAACACAGAAGAAAAACAACTACTTGAACACATGGATTGATGCGGACATGGTTGGGGATGTAGACACTAAATGACCACACCAATGCAACTATGAATAATATGTAAATAAGTCTTGAATGATCACACATGTTAAAAATAAATAAATAAATAAAAACTTTTTTTTAATAAAAGAAAAAGTATATAAGCAAGGGAGGAGTTAATCCTATATTCACAGGGAAAGGGTGAATAAATTTGGTATCATATGGTGATGGAATATTATTGTGATGAAAGGAATAATGAACTGGAGGAATTCCATGTGAACTGGAAAGACCTCCAGAAATTGATGTGGAGCGAAAAGAGCAGAACCAGGGGAATATTGTCAGAGAGACTGATACATTATGGCACAACTGAATGTAATGGACTTTTTCTACTAGCAACAGTGCAATGACTGAGGAAAAAGCAGAGGAACTTATCAGAAAGAATACTATCCACATCCAGAGAAAGAACTATGAGCACAGAAATGCAGAAGATAAACATGATTGATCATGTAGTTGTTATGTTGATCTCAACAGAGATATTTGAGGAATCTGAAGAAATGGCCTGAAACTAGAAACTAGCAGGGCTCACTCCTCCCACACACACAGGCTTGAGTGAGTAGGGAGGGGTAGGTACTCTTTAATCTCCCCACTCCCACCAAGCAGTTGGAAATCAATTGGAAATGGAGGCAAAACTGATGTCCTCTGGCAAGGCTCAACAAGGCAAATCTCTAATGATGTTCACTTTCTCAACTTATATTCCCCACAGGTTTGACTGAGGGACAATGGGAGAAGCTTGATGTCTTTTTGTTATCAGGGACAGACAAGGATATGACTTCTTTGGCTGGCAACTGAAAGGAACCAAGTTCTATGGTGGCTATGAGTATGCCCAAAATAGTAGCCAGGCACAGCTACTAAAGATGAAGTTTTTACTGATAAAAGAAGGGAAGGAAGGGAAGGGGTTTCAAGGATTTGGATAAGATCTGGGAAAGCCTGAACTATTAGGTAGAAACTGGGAGGGAGTAGCAGACTTTTAGCTAGCTTGCCCACAAGCCTGTAATTATCACTTCTGATATCTAAAATAACTGAATAACAATTATGCTGTTGCTAGAAAGGTCTAGTTCAGCTAAACAAGCAAACCACTGAGCAGAACCAAAATGGTTCTTGCCCCAGATGGCCTCCAAAGCAATCCCCAAACCAGGAAAAACAAGCAGAATGACCTGCTCACTTTAACCTCAGAGAATCAACTATTTAAGTGCTTTCAAACTGTTCCCTCACCCAGAGTTCTCCAGGGGGGATCCCCTGGAATTCTGGGAGAGGCTTCACCCTGTATCTTGCAGGAATTCCACCCTGCCATTTTCCATGTTGCAAGTTTGATGGGTTTTGATGTTAAAGGATCACTTTACAGCAAATATGAATAAGATGGAAATAGGTTTTGAATAATGATGCATGTATAACCCAGCGGAATTGATTGTCAGCTCAGGAGGGAAGAGGAGGATAATGAATCACCTAACCATGGAAAAAATTCTAAATGAAATAAAATCATCTACCCATAATGCTTGAACTCCATAATTTCCATTCGAGGTTCAAAAATTACAATCTTCAAGTTTTCTACTGATAGTGATATTATACTATCTTGGATATTTGATTAGTAGGTAAATTTTTTGTATTATCAAAAAAGTAGAATCGATTTCAATGCCAGGAACCTTGGCCTAAATAATTATTTGATTCATTAGAATTAAAAGTTGGAAAGGACTTCGGTGACCATTTTTGTCTAACTCATAGATGAAAGGAATCTCTACCGTAACATATGTTACAAAAGTGGTCATTAATCCTTTGCTTAAATAGTTCCATAGAGGATGAATCTATCACTTGTCCTGGTAGTCTATCCAATTTTTGAAATCTCTAATTTTTTAGAATGAATTTTATTGACTTTAAATTGTAGCTATAATTGGAGTGGGGACATCAAAACTTTTGATTTTTATTAGAGTGAGTATTTGCTGCTCTAGAGCAGATTGGAATATAGTAGCAGATAATTCTATGAGTTTCTATCATCAAAAAACAAAAACAATAATAATTTATGATGAACATTTATGAATTTCTCCTCTAATCAAGATAAGTCTTATACAACAAGCCCATAATAAAAATATTTTCAAAGTGAAAATTTTGACAGTAGAGATTCCATTGTCATAGCCTCCATATCAAGATGTTATCTTAAAGCAAGACTGGTAGAAAAAAATTTAAAGGATGATATATAGAAAAGATGTATGTACATAAACATATACACATGTATTTGCATAGACATTTATGGTTTACTTCTTGATTTAACTATTTTTATAAATTTATCTTGATAGCAGAAATTGATTTTATCATGTCTCCAGAGGTTGAGTTTTATCTGCTAGAAAGGAGAGAGAGAAAGAAAGAGAGACCGAGAGAAAAAGAGAGAGGACTAAAGTCTAGGAATCTTTTCACTACTCACATAAGGAGGAATAAATATGCATATCCTTAATTTAATTGCTCTGCTTGAATCAAGAACTTTTGTTTTTTAACAAAATATTATGTCATTTAGTGTAATTTCTTTTGGAGAAAAATATGTCCTAGAGTCATGAAGTCATTTGCCTATAATTATTCAGATTAGTCAGCTATAAAACAGAGGGTTAACATGTTTTCGTGAATTTTATCACATACTACATGGAACTTCAACTTCTCTACATAATCATCAATGCTTTCCAAAATTAGACTCTATGGATATTATTAATGTTAAGCTTATTTTCAACTCATTCTCTATTCATGCCCATCACATCTGCTCCTAGGGAAAATTTGGAGCTGGAATGAATCTTAGAATACATCAAGTAGAATAAATATCTCATTTTATAGATGATAAAAGAGGAAAAGAAATGATTTAAGAACAGATAGGAAGTCAGTAGTTAAACTAGAATTCAAATCCAGGTGTTCTAAATCAATATTTAATGTTCTTTCTTCACCCTTTCTTTACATATCATACTTGGGCTGTAGTATGGCATATTGGATAGACTTGGGTTTATGTTGAAACTAAGTCATAACTTGGAGAGCTGAATGTGAATTTTCGATATGTATACTTATAACTCATAATGTCTTTATTTACAAATAAGGTCTTGAATCATTATTTTGTTGACTTCCTAAATTTAAGAAAGTGGTGATGAAAGTGTTAGAATTTAATTTTAAATTTAAAATTGTATTGTTAATATTTTTAATGGGTAGACAGTAGAGTAGATTATAGATACAATATCTTTTATAATTATGGAAAAGGAACATCTAAAATCTTATTTTTAGTACAATCTGGCTTTAGTATAATTGCCTTATTTTAGGAAACTTGATTTGAAAATGTTAACGCAGACAACAGCTGAGTAATTATTACATTTTAAACATAAATATTCAAGGTCATTTTAAGTGAACCATCTAAACAAATGTCCATATTGAGATATTTTAGTGAAATGGAAATATTGCATTCCCACTGTTGAATGAATTGAAAACAATGTTTCCAAGTTTCTATTCTTGCTTAACTTCAAATCCAAAATGGAACCCTTGCTTGAACTGAAGGACTGAGTTTTTTATGAATTTGGGAAATTCCATGTGTGGGGAAAAATTAAAAAAAAATCAGTTTTTTAGAGTATTTGATTGGTGAGTGATACTAAGGCAGATAAATATGTCACACCTATGATTAAGAGGACTCCCTTCAATATTAGAATTTGAGAACAACAGACTCCAAAAAAAGGAAGAAAAGTAGGGAGTGTCTTGTTTTCAATTGTTTTTAATGACCAATATAAGTGCCACTTTGTGATTGATGGCATGATTTTATGTTTGACTCTGCATGATATCTTTTTTCAAGTGTTCCTCTATCCAAGGCAATTATTTCTACAAAGTTGTCAATGATGACCATAAATGTTTGAACTCATTTTCAAATCTCAGTTGATTATTCAATTACTTTTCTTTTCATATTTTAGGCTTTTCACTGATGGATAGTAATAGAATGATTATTTACCAGAACAGTTAAGATAAGTAAAACTAGGTCACTCAGGAGGGACAAGAATAGTATTTTTTGATCTTTATTTTATTAAAGAAGAGACTAAAATATAATATTCTATAAAATTCTATATTCAGAGTAGTAGAAAATGCAAGGAATGCAATATACTGTTTCAATGAGGGAGTGTGGTATCATTAAAATAGTAATGTTACTGAGGTCAGAAATGCCACATCTCTGCCCCTTGCTGCCTGTATGACCTTTGGCAAGTTCCTTTAGCTCTGTAGGCATAAAATTGCTCATCTGCAAAATGAGAGATTTGAAATAGACAATTAAATGCTCCTTCTACCTCTATAATCCTGAGGTCCTAATACTGAAGATGGCTTCTTTAGTAGAGTGTGACAGTTCTTAACCTCTTAGCACTTTATATGGCTTTTGTAAGTTTTAGTATTTCTTTTTCTCTATGTCTGTTTATTATAGGATAAGTGCTTTTAGCTTTAAGTTAACTGACTCCTTTCTTTGTTAATATGCACTTGGCAGTCAATGAGAATTGCATACCTTGGGTGATGGGAGGATTCAGAGATGTGAATAATTGGATTGATCCATAAAAGCTGAGCAGTCACTGGCAAGAGATTTAAGGCATAGCCACCTGCCGTGAGTGGAAGGTTTTGATTTAATAACAGAACACAAATCTGTATTTATAACTTTGAGCTATGCAATTCACACATGGATTTTAAAAGAATACTAAAGCAGCAATAGTATGGAAAATAAATTGTAAGTTCCCATTTCCCCTTCTTTGTTTTACTCCTACCCTCAATCTCTCTGACTGGTGATGCAGCAACTCTAGCAAAGACTTGGCAATGGTAAACCAGAATTAAGCTTCTAGTACTATAATATGTCAATTATACTATGCTAAAACCACTGGAAATAATGGAATCACAGAATCATATGTTATTAAAATATTAAGGGTATTCAACAAAGATGGCAGAACCATAATGTCAGTAATAAAATGATTAATATAAATTAAAATATTCTGAATATTATGATTTAAGTAGGAGTATTTTGCTTGAAAATCCATAGAAAAATCTGCACTGATTATTTCATGGTTGATTTTAGTGGGTAAAAACAACCTTTATCATGAAAATATTACATGGGCCTTGATTATTACAATTTCCTTTATGTTCATAAACTTCAAAAATTCAAAAAAATATGCCCCCCCAAAGCAGATTGATCACCATCACCACCAACAACAGTAATTTAAGCAGCAAATCTTGATCATCTGCACAAACATAGGAATACCAAAGTCAAGGATAACACTACTTTAGAGCAAAAATCCTTTCTCCAGCTACTATAGAGAGATGGCAGATAATCAGGAATAACATGATCTCACATATACTGGATCTGTCTTTTTGGACATTTCTTGTATTAATGTAGATTTCAATTTTTCTCTGGCTTTGTTATAAAAATAGCATCATTCATTTGGAAAGGGAAGTAACTTCAGGTATTCGTCTTATCCAATCCTTTCATTTTCAGGGGCAGGAAAATAAGATCCAAAATGATTAAATAACTGTGTAAGTTCATTCATGCAGAAAGTAAATGAGTAGATTTGAACCCAGTATCTCTAACTAAATTCATCACTTTCTACCGTGCCAGACTGCCTCCCCAGATACTTGGTGAGCAGTATTCTTTTTAAGTGATTTATCATGATGACACAAATTCTAAGAATCAGAGATGGGATTTGAACCCAAATCTTTGGGACTCCAAGTCCTAAACTCTAACCACCATTTCCATCTATGTTGTTTTATTAATTTCATAAAACATCAAAATAAAGAGGATATTATGACAAATTGAAAGAAAGCTTTACATGAAATTCAGATAAATCACATCATTCAAATTACATTTATAGAGAAGAATGTGGGGATGGAAACAGGGACCAAAAAAGGAAACTTTTACATTGCTTTAGGGGAAATCAATTTTCATTGCCTATGGCAATATAGTTATTTTATTTAGACTATAATCCTCCATGGACTAAGAGAAGAAATTGATAGGGCACCTGGGAGGGAAAAGGTGGAATGAGTGACTAGAATGTATCTACCAAAGAGTTAATGCTGTGGTGATGCTATCTTGAATTACTTAAGGATAATTTCATAGAATAAGTATAAGAGAAGAAAATTCAACAGAGATAGGTGGAAAATGGATATTTATTGTTTACACAAACACAAAAGCTGATTAGGCTGCCATTCAATTACCCACCCATACATCTGCTTTGTTATCATAAAGATATTTTTGATAACGTGTACAAAAATGGTTTAGGCAGGATTTCACAAAAGGTTTCAAAAATTATATCTTCAAATTACTCAGTTTATTGAGGGGAGTGGTGTATGCCAAAAATGCAAGGTCATGATATATTAATTGATTACATAACTAATTAGATTCAGAAGAACAAAGTACTGCCTTTGCAACTCTTCTTTAATAAGGAACATTTATACATGATAAGATCACAGAGGATTATTAGTTTAATGTAACCAGAGATATAAATATTTTGTTGTTTACTAATTACTAAATTAGAACAGCCATGGGGCAGGTGGATATAAGTTCATCAACAGTGTCTGTAGCTATCATAAATAATTTGCTGTTGTTTTTGTTGTTTTTAATGGGAACCAGGTATGAAAATAGGATTAACTGTCCCCTTGCCTATTTTTAAATTAATCAACCAATAACTTTAATACCCTTACTTCACAATAAATAAGGGTGTTTCCAAATCACTTTTTAAGGTGGGTGACATCCCCAGATGTGACTGACCAACCCCTGGGCAGTGCTAAGTAAATTGATAGACTGCAATTGGTCCCTGTAAAGTGGAGGAAGGGACAGAAAATGAAGTGTAAAAAGGACTAAAAATAAGTTCTGAACTTCCTGTCAAAGGGGTCTTCAGTTTGAATCTTCAGCTTGAATCTTTTCCTTGAAGTTTCAGGTGTTGACTTGCATTCTGGAAGATGACTTTGTACTTGGACCTCAGCTCTGACTTGGGACTTTGGCTCTTGAAATTCTTCTGTTAAGACTGCTCCTAGATCTTCTCCTTTGGGGTTCATCTTGGGTAAGTGAGTAGCTGACCCTCCTTTACTGGCTTCTGGAGGTATTATGTCCAGAGAGGCCTTACCCTCTTAGAAGAAGACAAGTGAGTGTACCCTTCATTAATTTACCAATGGGTACTCTGGCTGAGCTTTATCAAGCCCTGCCAGGTTTGCTCTGGATACCAGAATAATATTTAGTGTGATAGACTAGACATTTTCTCTACACTCTTTTACAATTTCTCTACTTTCACTCTTTTCACCTTTTTGTAAATAAACTACTGAAAGTCATTTTGACTTGAGCTATAATATTTTTAAATAGGTGACCACCATATTATTTTAGAATTCTCACACATTTAGACTAACCCTAAATTTAATTCCTTACATAGGATTAATAAATGTGACTAATAGGGTCTTTTAGGACCTTCTCTTTGTAAATTATATTAGTTTAGTTGCATCATGTCCCAGAATATTTAACCTATTTAAAGAAATCCATGATTGCTTAGGAAAGATCAGTGAAGCTTTTAACAATGGAAGTACTGATTAGAATAGAGATGCCTGAGTTATGGTTTCATACTTTGAGGTTGGTCCCTTGATTTAAGTCAGGATATGAATCTGAGATAGAAATCACAAAAAAAAAAATAAATGTTGTGAATGGAAATGAATAGTAGTAAGAAGATTAACAATCAAATCAGTTGACATGTAAAACTCTTTTAAAACCTAATTTTATTTTAATTAAAAAATTGTCCTCAAAATGGTAAATGATTGATAATGTTTTGAAGCACTTGTCATAGTGCTACAATAAGACAAATAATACAAATATTGAATTATTCAAAAGAAATCATGAATAATTTATTTAAAAAATATATATGCATATATATTACATAAAATTATTATAAAACTATGGTTATAGAACAATCATTGGCATAAAATATCACAGGCTTTTGTATTCTTATCTTTCTGTAATTTTGATTCCCTCCCATAATATTTCCTAGATCATATTTCCCCATACAGAATAAGACACATCATCTCATATTAGTTAGTATCATTAATACATTGTTAAGGAAAATAAAATTCACACTGAACAACAAAACCATTTTGGTGGACGTATCAAGATATCTATTTTTACTCCAAATCAAAGTTAATGCAAATGATTTCATAGGTGAAAAACTAATGAATTAAGCTAAGGAAGGGGAATGACTTCTCTGCTTGCTATTTTTGAAGGCTTTGTAAATCTGTCTTATATTTAAGAAACATCTCTTAGACGTATCTACATTAGAATACCTTTCTTGAATAATTGTTAATAATCTTCTATATTGCTTTAAAAAATCATTTGAAGAAATACTATTTTCTCAATATTCTTTATAGCTGACAACATTTGTAATTATACTTGAATACTAAGCACATTAACAAGTAAAAGTCCTTTTTATGAAGAGTCAATGAGTAAGAAAATGTAATAATTTAAATGAGTTTGACAAACATGAGAATTTAAAAAAATGTGGTTGCCATTTATAATGATTAAAATTAAAACTATAAATATGCTAGTAGCTTTAGAAGCTTTATTACAGCAAAATAGTGATAGTATCAGAAAGTAATATAGGAAGGAGATGAGGAATTTTCTAGCCTACTACTCTAAGTATGCTCCAAATAAATCTAGCTCACTCCCCTGACAAAACTCCAATCTCTGGTCAGAAGAGTGGGAAATTCTCAGTCTCCAAGTTCTAAACTTCAGGTGAAAGTCTCTTAAACCCAAGAAAGCCACTGAATCTGAACTCCTCCAGCCAACACCGAATCCAAGGCAGAATTGATTACCTAATCAAACTGAGCCACCACAAGACAGAGACACCAAAAGTCTCCCAGGGTCCCAGAGGCTTCCTCTTATAAGCAGCTTTCTCCACCTAACAGCTCTCCTCCTATTACTCAGAATTCAATCACAGTCTCCCAATTTGCCTAGCACTACCCAGGGGGCAGGGGAGGGAGGCAATGTTTGTGGTCTTTTAATGTATGAACTTCGTTTTCTAGTAAAAAGTTCTTACTAAGTGTTAATGACTAATGAAGTGTGAAAGGTGGAGTACTCCAAGTTCTTGACTGATTAAGTTAAAATAAACAAAGAGACTTTACATTCTCTTTCACAAAAAAAGATATGTAAATTTTTTATACCCTTGAGCTTATAAGAGAGTCAGACTCAGATCCTGTGACATTTAGTAATATTTTTAAAGCATATATTCATGGTCAGATTGAGCTGCTAAGATCATATTGCTCCCACATCATTAATTGTAACAAATGTCAAAAGAAAATAAGGCCATAAAAACCAAAAATTTTCTGTTTCTTTATTTAAAGGTTATAGAATATGAATGTTAAGAGGAAGAAATATTAAATAGATAGAATTTTTTAAGTGTAATACTCAACTCGTACTCAGCCAAATCTTATGAATATATATATATATATATATATATATATTCATATTTTCCTGTAACTATGATGGCAAAAAAGTTAATTAAAAATAAAATTTTGACTGAATTGGCTACTGGAAAAGGAAAGATAAAGCAAATGCCATAGATAGTTTTCTAATCTCAATCTCTAAGTCTTAGAATTAGTTCATTTCAAGAAAACTTTCAATGATCATGCATGAACATGCTAATTTTGTAAAGTCCACATAAAAGTTCATGCAATTAAATTTAGAATGGATAGTATAGTCATTATTCCTTCCTAAATTATATATTATTGCATTAACTATAACCATAGATTAAATTTTTAAAAAATGATGCCTGGTACACAAGTAACAGAAATGCTTGCATAATAGAATTACAACCAAGGGCCTGGAAAAGAGGAGGGGGGGGGAATTAAATTTCCAATATTTAGGGAAAATGTGGTAGAGGAGAACACCATTTAAGTGGATTGACTCTCTGATGTCAGACATGCTAACAATTACATCCCTTAAATAGCATTATTGTCTAGAGTTAAGTCTCAGTCCCATAGCTTTACTCATGATTCAAAGCAGTAATGGAATATGGAAGGTTCCTATTCTCTTAGAAAGTAAAACAAAACAAAACAAATCTATCAGAGAGAGTGATGACTGAACTTTTTACTTAGTTTTATCATATCCAGTACCATTAGTTTTTCTTTTCATATATAATCAATAGATTCTTTACATTATTGGAAACATTTTTTTCCTTCTAAATTGTTATGAGGCTAATAATTAGCTTAATTTGAGTTCTAGGTTAAGATGGCAGCAGAGTAAAAAGCAGCTATTTAACCTCTCCTAACCCACACATATAGGACTCCTCAAGAGAACATATAAACAAATTCAGACTAATGAAGGGACCCCACATCAGGGCACAGCATTGAAGGTATATGGGATCGGGGCATTTCTATGCTATAAGGGGGTGAAATAGTTCTCACTAAAACCCGAGCTGAGCAATCCCCTCCCCACCAAACCACCTAGAGGGCAAAAGCCAGTGCACAAGAGTTAGAGCAAGTTTGGGGCATCCATTAAGTCCTTGGCAGCTACCTGGGGTCACCAGGGCCTGCACTTGAGAGCAGCAAGACTTAAGACCCCAAGAGGCTAAAGAAAGCATGGACTTTGAACACAGACCTTGAGTGCAGGATCAGACAGAAGTACAGATGCAGATCCTGAGAATAGGCAGAGACCTTGGCTGTGGACCCCATGCAGAGGGGTGCCTGACTGTGGAAGCAGAGGCCTGAGACTGTTAAAGGAGCATTGGGCAGAGAAACAAGCAAGGGGATCACCAGGAAGCTTAACCCTGAGAACAACTAGACCTGAGACCTCAGGACCCTAAAGAGCACAGACAGACGCTGGGTTTGATGATAAAGCTGAGAGGGCACTGGGCTAAAAATGGCAAGCCAGACACAAGAACACCAAAAGAGAAAGATCAAGAAGAAATTGTTAACACTCAACAACTTTTACAAAGAAAAAATCCAGATACCAGAGCAAACAGCAGAGGAGAACAAACAAGTAACCATATCCAAACCTTCCCAAAGTAATTAAAGCTGGTCACAAAATCTTGAAGAGTTCAAATCTGAGATTATGAGAAAGTTGGAAGAGATCTGGCAATAAAATAACAGTTTAAAAGGCAGAATTTCACTGTAGGAAAGTGAGGCTCAGAAATCAAATGAATTGATAAGCAAATTGAAGACCAGAAATGACCAGCTGGAAGCTTGAAGAACCAAACAGACCAGATTGAAAAAGAAAACCAAAAGATTATAGCCAAAAACCAGTTTCTAAAGGCTAGAATTGGGCAATTCAAAAAAGATGCCCCCAAATCAAAAGAATTGATAAGCAAATTGGAGACCAAAATCAAACAGCTTAAAAACAGGATAGACCAAATTGAAAATGAAAATCAAAAGATTATAGCAGAAAAACAGACTCTAAAGACAAGGACTGGGCAAGTAGAAGCCAATGATCTCTCAAGACAGCAAGAACAAATAAAGCAAAGACAAAAGACTGATAAAATAGAAGGAAACATGAAATATTTCAATGAGAAATTGACAGATCAAGAAAACAGGTCTAGAAGAAACAATTTGAGAATCATTAGACTTCCTGAAAAAACAGAAATTAATAGAAATTTGGACTCCATACTAAAAGAAATTATTGAGCAAAATTGCCCTGAAGTTCTATAACAAGAGGGCAATATAGACATTGAAAGGTTCCATAGATCACCCTCTACAATAAACCCTGAAAAGACAATCTTAAGGAATATAATAGCCAAATTCAAGAACTTCCAAGTAAAAGAAAAAATTTACAAGAAGCCAGAAAGAGACAATTCAGATATCAAGGAGCACCAATCAGGATCACACAGGAACTCCACACTACAAGACTGCAAGGCTTAGAATATGATATTCAGAAAGGCAAGAGAACTGGGTCTACAACCAAGAATCACCTATCCATCACAACTGACTATATACTTCCAGGAGAAAGTATGGGCATTCAACAAGATAGAAAATTTCTGAGTATTTGCACAGAAAAGACCAGGACTAAATGGAAAGTTTGATATCCAACCACAAAATCCAAAAGAAAGATGAAAAGATAAATAAGAAACAGTGGGGGAAAAAGAAAATTCTTATTTTTTAAATTGCCTATTTAAGGGCTTCAATAAGATCTAATTATTTGTATTACTATATAGAGAAATATTTTGAGTAATTCTCTGTAGTGAACTCTGTTCACTATTATAGTATCCATTATTACAGTAATTATAACAATTATTCACAGAGAAAGGTTGGAGTACTAAATGATCTAAGATGATATGGGGGTGGGTAGGAAAGAGGAAGGTGAATAGTAGATGGCACCAAGAGAAACTTGAATGAATAAGAAAAATAGGATATTCTATTACACACAAAGAGTACAATGGAAGGGGAGGGGATGAATACTACTATAAGAAGGAAAGGAAGAGAGCTTTAAGAGGTAATATTTAAACCTTACTCTCAGTGGAATTAACCCTGAGAGAGAAGAGTAGCTTTATCCATTGGAATATAAAACTCTATCTAACCCTACTGAGAAAGTCAGAAGGGATAAATCAAGGGGAGTAGGTGAGTGGGGAGGTCAAAAAAAGGGAGGGGAGGAGAAGGGGGAGGGAATTCATTAGGCCTTAAAAATAAAAAGAGGGGAATAATAAGGGAGTGGGTAGAAAGGGAAGTAAATCAAGGGAGGGGACAAGGGTTACTGGCATAAATCAAACCACTGGTTTAAAAGGAAATAGTGTTAGAAGAAGGGGTAGAACTAGGAGAGGATACCAAAATGTTGGGGAAACACAACTGATAATTATAACTCTGAATGTGAATGGGATGAACTTGCTCATAAAACAGAAGTATATAGCAGAGTGGATTAGAAACCAAAAGCCTACCATATGTTGTCTACAAGAAACACATATGAGGCAAGTGGACATACACAAATTTAAGGTAAAAGGATTGAACAAAATCTTTTGGGCTTTGATTGAGAAAAAGAAGGCAGGAGTGTAGATCATGATTTCTGACTAAAACCAAAGTAAAAATAGATCTGATTAAAAAAACAGGGAAGGTTATTACATCCTGATAAAAGGCAGTATAGACAATGAGGAAATAACAGTGCTCAATATAGCAATAAATAGAGAAATCAAGGATGAATATTTACAAAAACGTAAATTGCCTAGATTAAGAGCAAAGAACTCCCTAAGAAAAAATCTCAAGGGCCTGATGGATTCACAAATGAATTTTATCAAACATTCAAAGAACAGCTAATCCCAATACTATACAAATTATTTGATATAATAAGCAAAGAAGGAATCCTACCAAATTCCTTTTATGACACAAATATGGTACTGATTCCAAAGCCTGGTAAATCAAAAATAGCTAAAGAAAACTACAGACCAATCTCCCTAATGAACATAGATGCAAAAATCTTAAATAGAATACTTGTAAAAGACTTAAGCAAAAGATCAAGAGGATCATTCACCATGACCACATGGGATTTAAACCAGGAATGCAAGGATGGTTCACCATTAAGAAAACCATCCACATAATTGATCATATTAACAAGCTAACAAAGAAAAATCACATGATTACGTCAGTAGATGCTGAAAAAGTTTTTGACAAAATACAACACCCATTCCTAATGAAAACAATGGAAAGTATAGGAATAGAAGGACCTTCCCTAAAAATAACAAACAGTATATATCTAAAACCATCAACAAGAATCGAATGCAATGGGGATAAATTAGAAGCCTTCCCAGTAAGATCAGGCATGAAGAAAGTATACCCATTATCACCTCTGTTATTTAACATTTTACTAGAAACACTAGCAGTAGCAATTAGAGAAGAAAAAGAAATTGAAGGCATTAAAATACACAATGAGGAGACTAAGCTATCACTCTTTGCAGATGATATGTTGGTCTACTTAAAAATTCTAGATAATCACCTAAAAAGCTAGTAGAAATAATCAACAACTTTAGTAAAGTTGCAGGACACAAAATAAATGCACATAAATCATCAACATTTCTATATAATCCCAACACATCACAACAGCAAGAGGTAGAAAGAGAAACACCATTTAAAATTACCCTAGAAAACATAAAGTACTTAGGAATCTATCTACCAAAACAAATACAAGAATTATACAAACACAACTACAAAACACTTTCCTAACTAGATTTAAGCAATTGAAAAAACATTGATTGCTCATGGGTAGGATGAGCTAACATAAGAAAAATGACCATTCTACCCAAATTAATTAATTCATTTAGTGCCATACCTATCAAACTACCAAAAAAACTTCTTTACTGAATTAGAAAAAACTATAACAAAGTTCATTTGGAAGAAGAAAAGATCAAGAATATCAAGGAAAATAATTAAAAAACAACATGAAGGAAGGTGACCTAGCAGTACCAGCTATTAAACTATACTATAAAGCAGTGGTCATCAAAGCAATATGGTACTGGCTAAGAGACAGAAGGGAGGCTCAGTGGAATAGACTTGGGGCAAGGGACATCAGCAAGACAGTGTATGATAAACTCAAAGAGCCCAACTTTTGGGACATGAATCCACTATTTGACAAAAACTGCTGGGAAATTTGGAAAACAATATGGGAGAGATTAGGTTTAGATCAACATCTCACACCCTACACCAAGATAAATTCAGAATGGGTGAATGACTTGAATATAAAGAGGGAAACTATAAATAAATTAAGTGAACACAGAATTGGATACTTGTCAGTTCTCTGGGAAAGGAAAGATTTTAAAACCAAGCAAGAGTTAGAGAAAATTACAAAATGTAAAATAAATGATTTTGATTATACTAAATTAAAAAGCATTTGTACAAACATAAATAATGCAACCAAAATCAGAAGGGAAACAACAAATTGGGGAAAAATCTTTATAACAAAAAACTCTGACAGAGGTCTAATTACTCAAATATACAAGGAGCTAAATCAATTTTATAAAAATTCAAGCCATTCCCCAATTGATAAATGGGCAAGAGACATGAATAGGCAATTTTCAGGCAAAGAAATCAAAAGTATCATTAAGCAGATGAGAAGGTGTTCTAAATCTCTAATAATTAGAGAAATGTGGATCAAAACAATGCTTAGGTTTCACCTCACACCTAGTATCACCTCATACCTAGCAGATTGGCTAAAATGATAGTAGGGGAGCATAATGAATATTGGAGAGGATGTGGCCAAATTGGGACATTAATGCATTGCTGGTGGAGTTGTGAACTGATGCAACCATTCTGGATGGCAAAAATGCTCAAAGTGCTACAAAAGATTGTCTGCACTTTGATCCAGCCATACCATTGTTGGGTTTGTACCCCAAAGATATCATAGATAAACAGACTTGTACAAAAATATTTATAGCTGTGCTTTTTGGGGTGGCAAGAGACTGGAAAACGAGGGTATGCCCTTCTATTGGGGAATGGCTGCTCAAATTGTTGTATAAGCTTGCGATGGAATACTATTGTGTTCAAAGGAATAATAAACTGGTGGAATTCCATGTGAACTGGAAAGACCTCCAGGAATTGATGTAGAGTAAAAGGAGGTGAGCCAGAAGAACATTGTACACAGAGACCAATACATTGTGGTAAAATAGAATGTAATGGACTTCTGTACTCGCAGCAATGCGCTAATCCAGAACTGTTATGATGGACTTATGGAAAAGAACACTACCAACTGTAATGGAGGATTACAACACCACATTCAGAGGAAGAATTAAAGGAGAGGAAACACAGAAGAAAAGCAACTGCTGGAACACATGGGTTGAGAAGGACACGATTCGGGTTGTAGACTCAAAACTACCACTCCAATGCAACTATCAACAATTTGGAAATAAGTCTTGATTGATGATACGTGTTAAAACCAGTGGAAATGCACATTGGCTATGGGAGGGGGTTGTGGGTGAAGGGGAAAGTAAGAAAGTGAATCATGTGACCATGATACCTTTTCTAAGAAATAAAAATTAATAAAAAATAATTTGTTTAATTTAATGTTTGCTAGTGGTGAGATTACCCTTTTCATCTTTGATACCGTTAATTTGATTCTCTTCATTTTTATTAGATTAACCAATACTATATATAATTTATTTGCTTTTTCAAAGCATCAGTTCATCTTCTTATTTATGAGTTCAATGGTTCTTTTAATTACTTTCAATTTTATTAATTTCTCCTTAAATTTTTAGGATTTCCTATTTATTTTTTGTCTGGGGATTTAAAATTTGTTCTTTTTCTAATTTTTTAAGTTGCAAGCCCAATTTATTAATCTCTTGCCTCTCTATTTTGTTGGTATAGGCACTCATAGATAGAAATTTTCCATGAATACTGCTTTGGCTGTATCCCATAGGTTTTGATATCATGTCTCCTCATTGGCATTCTCTTTAATAAAGTCTATAATTATTTCTATGATTTACTCTTTGACTCACCAGTTTTGAAGAATTAATTATTTGGTTTACAATTACTTTTAAATTTGCCTTTCCAGGGACCCTTGTTAATTATAATTTTTACTTCATTATGATCTGAAAAAAGTGTCATTTATTGTTTCTGCTTTTCTCTGCCCTAGTAAATGGATGATCTTTGCATATGTACTATGTACTGTTGAGAAGAAGATATAAACGTTTTTATCCCTGTTCAGTTTTCTCCAGATAGCTATTAATTCTATTTTTATAGCATCTCATTTACTTCCCTACTTCTTTCTTATTCATTTTTGGTTCGATTTCTCTAGTTCTGAAAGGGTAAGGCTGAGATTTCCTCACTAGTATGATCTTATTATCTATTTCCTCCTTTAGTGCCTTCAAATGTTCCTTTAGAAACCTAGATGCTACAACAGTTCATGCATAAATGTTTCATAATGATATTACTTCATTGTTTGTAGTACCTTTCAGCAAAATGCATTTTCCTTCCTTATCTATTTTAATGAGATTAATTTCTACTTTGTCTTTGTCTGGTATCAAGATTGTTACCCTGCTTTTTTATTTTATTTTTTTTATTTTAGGTGATGCATGATAAATTCCCCTTCAGCTTTTTACCTTAAATCTGTATCTGTCACCCTGTCTCAAATATTTTTTCTTGTAAACAACATATTGTAGGATTCTGGTTTTTAATTCACTCTGATATCCTCTTCAATTTAATGTGTGAATTCTTCCCATTCACATTTAGTGTTATGATTACTACCTGTATTGCTCTCAATAGTATTATCCCCTTTAGATTCTGTTCTATTCCCTTTCACTCTGTTCCTCCTCACTAGTATTTTGCTTTTTTCACACCCCCCCAAAGTTCCCTCTCCCTTCAGTTACCCACTGCTTCCCTTGTTTTGTTCCCCTTATTTCTCAGTAGGGTGATAGAATTCTATATCCCACTGAATATATTTGTTTTTCCCTCTCTGAGCCAGTTACAATGAGATTAAATTTTAAGCATTTCCCATTTACCACCCTTATCCTCCCCTCTCTGTACTGATTTTGACTCTTTTTTATGTTACCTAATTTACCCCATTCTATCTCTCCCTTCCCTTTTCTCCGAGGGTAACCCTCTTCTTTCAGTCCTTGATTGATTGTTACATGCCATTCATATGCATATATATCATATCATACATACATATCCTTCCATATCTTCACATTTACATGTCATATCATCATATATCATCATATACATCATATTTTCAAAATCAGTATATTTTTCCACCTTTATGAGTAAATTCCTTCTATCTTTTCTACTACTAAGAGTAATTTTTTGAAAATTACAGAAAAAAATTGTAAAAATCCTCTTTCCTTGTATGATCCTGACTTGATACTTGGTACTTGAATGATTTCTTTCTGGCTGCTTGAAGTATGTTTTCCTTTGCTTGGTTGCTCTTGAATTTGGCGATTACATTCCTGGAAGTTGTCATTTGAGGATTTCTTTCTGGAGATGATCCATGAATTCATTCAATTTTGATTTTATTTTCTTGTTCAAAGATCTCTGGGCAATTATCTTTGGTGATTTCTTATAATATGATAGCCACCATTTTTTTCTTGATCATGGCTTTCAGGTAGTCCAATAAATTTCAAATTGTCTCTCTTCCATCTATTTTCTAGGGAAGTTTTTTAAAATAAGATCTTTCATGTTTTCCTCTGTATTTTTTCCATTACTTTTATTTTGCTTTATTGTTTCTTGATTTTTCATGAAATCGTTAATTTCCAGATGGCGAATTCTGATTTTTGAGCCCTGGTTTTCCTCTGTCAGTTTTTGATTCTCCTTTTTCAGTTGGTTCATTTCTTCTTGCATCACTTTCATTTCTTCTTGCATTACCTTCCTTTCTTCTTGCATCAGTTTCATTTCTCTTCCCCACTTTTCCTCCATCTCTATTAATTGGTTTTTGAAGTCTTTTAAGCTCTTCTAAACTTTTTGTTTAATCCATATTTTTCTTTTGGACTTTGCTTATATTTACATTGTTTATGCTGTCCCTTTCTGTATCTGTACCTTGCTCTTAATTTACATAAAAATTCTTTAGAGTTAGGTGCTTTTTTGTTATTTTGCTCATTTTTCCTATCTATTTATAGATAGATTCTGTTTTATGGGAAGTTGGAGTACTCTTTTAAACCTCAGTCCTTTCTTGATGCTATTTTCAGCTTATTTTCTGGATTGTTACTAGTTTACCAATGGTCTGAGGGCTAAGAGCTCTGAAAACCCCCTACCCTTGCTGATTCAAATGATCCTTGTGATTCTGATAGCTTAAAGTGTTGGGTGTAAGCTTTTGATCTTACTCTGAGATTGATGAGGTTGATCAAATTCTAACCCCAGGCTTTCGGCTCAAGTTTTTGGTTTCAAGGTGGTCTTGATTCAATCAGGACCACTCTTGATTGCCCTGTCCTGGAGCTCTACCCTTGGTTTTGGGTAAAAAGATCCTGGTAGGGAATTCCCTCTAAGAAATGTGTCCTCACCCCAAACTATGGATTGTGTCCTCATCCCAAGCGCAGACTGGGATTCATGGTTTTACTCTGGGCCCACATGGATCAGCCCCCTTTAACCCAGATTGCCCTGGGCTGGGACTCTAGATTTCTTCACAGGTTTTAAATTCCCTGGAGTGTAGATTGGCTTGGACCACTATTTGCACAGACAGAATCTCAGGGTCTGATTAATGTTTAAGTTTGGAACCTGTGACACCAGATATGGGGTAGGGGGTTATTATTTGCTCTTGGCTTGCTCTTCACTTACTGCTATGCCTCTTGCTAGATCTGCTCCCCTCACCTCAGTTCCCTAGATGGTTTCTGCCTACCTTTTAGGTTTTTCTTTTCTTGAAAGTGTTTCACTCTGCCTCCTTATTGATTCTTTCACTCCTGTGTTCATTTTGTGGAGATTTTAATCTTGGTCAGAGAGAATTTTCATGGTGAAATGGAGTTGTTGCTGTAGTTACTCCTCCATCTTGGTTCCACCCCCAGAAGTCTCCCACACTTAAAAAAAGCTTAAATATTGCTAAAGATAAGTTTACTGAGCCATAAAAGTAAAAAAAAATGTTTAATAGATTATAAAATGACTACTGAAAGTATAATGAATGTAATTTGAATTTTTATTGATGACTCAGGCTTATCATTAGGAATATCCAATATTATCTAATTCACTAATAATCTATTGTACTATCATGATGCCTTTTTTCATACTGAGGTGAGATTATGATAGATATGGTTTTTGTATAAGTATAAAATTTTATGCTTACAAAGTACTTAATTATCACAATTGATTCTCCTAGCAACCATGTAAGGTAGATATTCCAAAAAATACAACCCATATTTATTAGATGAGGTAAATGAAACTCAGAAAAGTTAAGTGTCTTGTCCAAGGCCACATAGTTACTAAGTGACAGAAAGCAAGTACTGAGTTCGAATCTTCAGATGCTAATTCACATATTATTTCTACCCCACTAAATTTAATGTCTTGTGTTGTATTTTTATGGTTTTCTTATCTCTTTTTCTGTTGTCTTACTACTCTGTTACTTCTCATTATTTTCAACTTGCCCAAATCTATAAACGTTGCCTCAATTTTCCTTCTACAGTGAGCTGGGGAAACTACATAACCAAGGTTGTTAGAACTGTTTATAAAAATGAATATGTTCTATATTGTGGGTGGCAGGGGTACTGAGATGCTCTGTTACAATGAGTAAGGTCTATAAAGTTCATTAATAAACTTTATGGCATCTATTTTTTTGCTGAACACAGTTTTTGTCACTGTTATTTGCTTCAGATTCTTAGAGTTGTGTTCCATCTGTGTCCCACATAGATGATATTGTAATTCCAGCTTTTAGGGTAGGATAGATGCCTATTTCAATTTTCCAACTCCTCCTAGATATTTAGGCAACAATTTGGCTAATAACATGTCAAAAAGGCATTTTTCTTATTCTTAATAGATGTACTCTTTCTAATTGTCTCAATGTATCTATTAATTTCTCCATTTGAATCATCAAGACTTTCACTCTTGTCCTTGTTTACATGGTAGCTTTTCTTTACCATTTTGTGAATAAAGAGCAAATGTTTATTCCAAGTTTCTGCTAATTGAATTCATTTATAAATAATGAACCTGGCATATTATAATGCAAAGAAGATTTTATTTTATTCCCTTCTCCCTAGCCTCTCCTCTTTTTTTCCTTAAGAATAGGTATGGTAGCTAATTCTTCTCATGAATATGATTTTGTTATTTTGTTTCTCCCACAACAACTTATTGGGGTGTGTGTGTGTGTATGTGTGTGTGTGTGTGTGTGTGTGTGTGTATTCTGTGTCTGTCTGTGCCTTTGTGTTAAGTGGTAAAGGAAGAAAACATTTTGTTTTTCCTTTACTGAAACTATATATATATATATATATATATATATATATATATATGCATATATATGCATATATATATGCATTCTCTTTTGTGATTTTAACACTGTAGAAAGAATCCAATGAGCAACTTCTTCCTTAAGCAAATCATCATCTTATCTTTCATCTGTATTTATAAAGAGTGATTTGGGCCATTGAATATTTAAGTAAATTATCCAGGGTCATACAGTCAGTGTTTGTTAGAGAAGTGTCATAGATCAGATTTCCATATCTGAGGATAGCTGTTTATATCATATGCCTCACATAGATTTATACATGTCCTCTAAAGTCAGGAGATTCCAAAAGTCATACACAGTTTTATAAGTATAATGTTTTCACTTCTATATTTTATGGAGTTAAACCCAGTTTATCATTTTTGCCTTGCACACAGTAGGCATTTAGTATCTGTTTGATTTGTAGACACAAATTAACTCATTATTTTTAGCCTCTGAGTTAAAGGAAAGAAGAACAAATTAGCACCAATGATTTTAAATGAAAACATATGACTTAAAATTGCCACTGTGTGGATGATCAATTCAAAGAGTTTTATTTTTAAACAGGAAAAAAATAGATTTTATGAGTGAATAGGGAGGACAGTACTTCAAGAAATTGTCTAAACAATACTGCTGTCATACATTTTCAAGAATCTGTAATAGTGAGGCCATTTCTATTGAAATAAGACCATTGCCACTAACTTTTTTAGCAATAGACTCATTTCTAATAGCTCTTCTAGATCAATGATTCAGTATAATACAACTTCCCATTTAATTCCTTTGTCATAAAAATCTGTCTATCCAGCCTAATTTTAAGGAGGCCTATTTTGTCATATTAACCTACTCCGTCCCTGTTTTGAGACCTTATTAGCAAGCTGAAGAATGGAGTTTCATGAGGAGGACCTCAAAGCCACATAAGACACTAGATCTCTTGCAGCTCATTACATCTTGCTCACAACTCACTTTTTACTGTATTTTCCATGAAGTTATACATTTGGAAAATTAACAATTCAACAACTTAGCCTTTGTCTCTTTACAAATGATAAGAAAATGAATTTATGATGAAAAGGGGAGCATCCAATGCATGTGTATCTCTCATATGCAAAATGTAGGTTCTGACATGCACAGTTAACATATTCTGAGAATTCTTGTTTTCAAAGCAATGGGGGATTATTCAAATAAGGCAAATGTCACTGAATTCAAATTGACTCTTCTGTTCAGCATCCTGAAAAAGGTCCAAAAACATTTCTTTTAGGGTAAAACATTAAAAATCATTTCATTCTCCTGTTAATTCAACATAACTGATTGTAAAAAATATGTTAGTTAAATTAATACTTTAGAACAGTGCTGGGAGGGATATTTTTAACATGCCACTCAGAGCTCCCCATCTCTCATCACCTGTGTCATCTAGTCACTATGTACGCCTTCAGTCATAGGAAGATGGATACTAATGAGCTCACCCATCCATAGTTGTCTCTCATGAAGTTCAGAGCTAATGAGAAAAATTCCCAGACTGCACTGGCATTGTAAATCAATTTGGCATGATTAATCAAAATATTTATTATAACTGTTTATCTTCAATTCAGACCAAACTATTCAGGCATGTTTTAAGTATGTATGCATTTTCTCATATTTTGGTAAAGTACTGGCAATACTTCTACTCCCAGTATAACTTTCTATAAAAATGTAGTCCTGAGGCTACTTATTAAAAACAAGCCACCTCCTCTCTCAGAAATGTCTATAGATTTGAATATGCCAAATAGGGAGAAAAGAATACACACTTTCTTGCTGTGGTAACTCCCTCAAAAAAAAAAAAAGCTAATAATCAAAGCTAAGGTGATAAATCAGAATGAAATAGGACAAAAAAGATGAAAGTCTATTGAAGGGAAGCATTATATCTCATAGTTTTTGGATCATAATTAATTAGATATGTATCCCGAAAGTTAAATTTTGTTGCTCCACTTTAAAAAATAACTCTGTCAGTTTGATCTTAGAATGGATGATCTTATGTTACAACCACCTTTATCACAAAAGAATTAGGAAAGATCTTGAGATTTCAATACGTTGCCTCTTGATCTTGCTGAACTTAATGAGCTGTATTTAAAGATTAAAAAACCTTTCCCTGGAAGTACAAAACATTGTTTTGGAGCCATTCATCAATATCATATCTGTTTCCTATGACAAACATTAATTAATCCAAGAAGAAAGACATGATATGTTATCTAATCTTTTTGTCTCCTTAGAGTAGTATTCTGAAAACTGGAAACAATTAGTTTCTGGAATGAATAAATGAAGGCTGGAAAATATATACCGATTTTTAAATAGATACATTCAAACACTGAAAGAAAAGACAATGTAGCACTTACAGAGATTAACTTTGATCTTCTGAATAATTAACTGATATGGAACATGTCACAACCAACCAACCTATATAAATAAGCATTATATTACAATCTAATAAGAAAGTGTTTCTTCTTGATTGATATGTTGAAAAAGCTCTAGTCTAACCTTTTGTTAATTAAAACAGACAAAAAACAAAATAGCCTCATGTTTCCAGGAGTCTTCACAATTTCACCAAAGAACACACATTAAAAGGTAAGTTGCAAAATTTTATTGCTACATTAGAAACATTTATGGAACCTATAAAGTTAAAATGTAATGACTACTATATAAGTATGAAATGGCATACTATTGTGCTTTGAGAAATTAAAAAATATGTGAATTCAAAAATATGTGCGAAGTCATGTGAACTAATAAAAATTTGAAGTGAGCAGAACACAGAATGATGCTACTAGGTCAATATTATTAATGTCCAGGAGTTTTATAACTTAATGAAGAATGAAATAAGCAGAACCAGTCCAATAACTGACATGAGAACAACAATGTAAAAATAATTTTTAAAGTTGTAAATAAAATGATAAATAACATAAAATTCATGATTCCAGAAGACTTCTAAAGAACATGTTATCTGTTACAGAGAATATGGATTTAGAGTGCAAAATGAGCCATAAGTTTTTTTTCTTTGTTTTTGTTTGTTTTGTGGACAGTTACAGGGTTTAAAGATTTAATTTGCTTTTCTGCATATTTTTACAAGAAATTTGTCCTTTCAGATTTTTATTTTTCAATAGGTTGGCAGTAGGAAGGTAAGAAAATAAATGTTTTAAATTAAATAATAGGTCACAGATTTAATATATTTGAAGCATTGTAAACAATTTCAGATGAGGCCACTGTGTTTTCATTAGTTTTACTTATCTTTGTTACTGTGTTGGAAAGAGACCTTTCATTTAACAGACATAATCTTCAAATGCATTGGGAGAAAAAATGCATCAAAAACTGATTGAAAACCAAAGTATGATATTTTGATTTCAAAATATCTAAGACTTTTTATTCTTAAACAATGTTTTTGGTTGGATTCCATTCTGTGAGGTGCTCAGAGAAAAGAGAAAACTGAAGAAAATAAACAAAGAAAAGATCAAGAATGAAAAAAAAAAGAAAAGAATTACAAGTTAAAGTCATTGTACAGAACTACTAGATTCAAGTTCATTAATTGCTTAATAAAGAGTTTGAGAGATATGTCAGTGAGTAACAGAATTTATTTAACTACTTGATGGAAGCAATAAAGTACTAAATTTAGACTATTTGCCTACAAGAGGTACATGAGAAAGAATGACTGAGGAATTTTCTTACTTCTTTCAGAGAACAAGTTATAAAGAATCAATGGTAGCTATGTTTCCTTCTATAAAAAACTTATTTTATTAATGTTTGTAATGCAGGGTTGGAGCAGAAGCTTTTTGGTTTTGCAAATCAACTGTAGCAGCTTTGGCAATTAGAAGTTTTAGACTGTTCACAGAAAAAACAGTTGGAGCCTGAGACTATAAATAGTCCTGAGGTTCCAACTGAGGGGTTTTGTGGCCTGTTGGATTTGGGGCCTTTGCCTTGGCTTGTGCCTTTTGTCTTTGGGGCATTTGGACCTAACCTGATTTCTCTGGACCTCTCCCTAACCTCTCCATTTAAATCCTGCTATTTCCCTTGAATTTCCCCATTGGGTCCAGGGAGGAAGGGTGGTTTGGTGATTGGACTTCATGGGTTTAGCTTCTGAAGTCAAGAAGGACATCCTAAATCAAGCCACCCCCTTATTTAGTGATCTGATAAATACTTTTACTTTAGGACAGTGAAACCTTCCTGACTGGGAGAGCCGGCTGCTCTCAGTCTGACCCTCTCTCCTATGTCCCTTCCCCCAGCACCAGCTTTCTCCCTAGTAGCAGTTACAAAACCCTCATACCCTCTCTCCCTCAGTTTATCCCTAACATTAATAAATCCCCTTTTGCTATCTATACAAAAGCCTCTGGTGAATCATTGAATTGGATACTAAGGCAAAGGGTGAAGAGGGAAGAAATTACTTTCCTTTATTTCTTGAGGGCAACCTACGCATCCATCTTGGGCAGGAAGTGTGTAGTCAGGACTTCCTGCAGACATTCAGTTTCACTGACAAGGAGGAGCCTTCTTGACTCTGCCCTCAAGGGACTTTAGAAATTAAGAAGAAAAACCCTTTGCCTGCCTGAAGGATCCAACTTATTTCCTCCCAGTACCTTCTGTCTCTAGCCTCTGTGACTAGCCTGTTTGAGCAGCCCCTCCTATATACTCCCATTCATTCCCTTATCTTCCTATATACTACCCATTCATCTCAACTCAACTATCCCCTTCCTTTATCCCTCCTCATATTAACATTTTGCTTTATTCCATAACATATTCTACCTGTCAACACTGAAATCTACTAAGCAGTTATTCCCTCATGCCATGTTCCAAGCTGATTAGGCAGATTCTTACAATGAATGATGTCTTAAGAGCTGAGGATAAAAAATAGTATAATATTGAACTAATAGTTCTAATCCTTTAAAATATAGTATTAAAATGATATCTAGGGCTCATGAACCTCTATTCACAAGCTTCAATTCACAAACTTTACCACGTTTTTCTACTTTAGTGTTTCATGCTCCTTTGTCTATTTCCAAATACAATTGCTACACTTGATCAGTTAATCCTAATCTTTGTCTAGCCCCCATCATTACATTCTTTGCAACTGTTATATCTTAAAGAAGTCATGGATGCAATTGATGGTTTAGAATTATGTATGTGCATTGTTTGTGAGCTAAATATATGCAGCGATATATATGTGGTCATATGTTTGTGTATATATATAAACATACAAACAGGCACATACAGATATGATATTTGTATAACTATATTGTGTAAGTATATATGTAATGTTTATCTATATGTGTGTATCTATGCATATATTATGTGTGCATGCATGCATGAACACATACACTGGATACAAGCACCTTGGGGTGGGAGCACACCATAGCACTAGTATTTCTTCCAAACCTAGTCTTGCACCCATTATCCAAGAAAGCAATTTTAGTAAAATGGATGAGCCCTCTCCATAGATTGCTAGAATACTGCCAACCACAGGGCACCAAAGAAAATGATGGAGAAACAGGAGACAGTATATACTAG
This sequence comes from Gracilinanus agilis, assembly GCF_016433145.1. NCBI lineage: Eukaryota > Metazoa > Chordata > Mammalia > Didelphimorphia > Didelphidae > Gracilinanus > Gracilinanus agilis. The sequence goes on from NC_058132.1 coordinate 220,548,798, forward strand.
GTAAATCAAACCACCACCAATACCTAAATCATTATTTCCCCTGAGACCTGAATGAATGAAGGCAGAGACTGAGAGCAAGATCTTTCATAATAGTAGGCTCCCAGACTTCCAGACTTGCTTCAAGCCCAGCCTCCAAAATTTTCATTGAGAGAAATTATTATGGAGGAGTCCATCTTCCTTATTATAACCATCAACTGCTCACCAACATCCACCAATAGAAAAATGAGGTAAAAAATCCCAGAAGTGACCTATGACATTGGTCATGCTTCAAGCCTGGACAATCAACTGCCATTCTCAAGGTGCACAAATTAGCCTACTTGCACCAGAAAGGCCTCTTGAAGGTGAAAGAGGGGTAAGCATGTTCTGGGCAGATAGAGGAGTAAGATATATCTGCCCAGAACATGCTTACCCCTCTTTCACCTTGATCACCATATACCCTCAGACTTTGATATAAACAGTCTAGGACCCCAAGCTTCATAGGTTTCTGAAAAGGAATTTTTCAAGTACAGTGTCCTTAGTGATCATTCTGGGAAGCAATCTGTATGATAGGCGAAACTGCTTCTATAAGCCACAGCTACTAAAAACACAGAAAAGAAAATACTTGTCATTAAATATCTTGGTATAATCAAATGGTTCATCATCAGAATTACATAATTTCATCAGGGGAAATATATTAAAGAAGATGCAGTACATATGCTTTGCCTCTGCAGTATGACAAGAAACAAATGAATAAGACATTTAAGTGCATAAATGTAAAAAGCTAAGTTCTAAGTTTGAGGAAAAAATTTGAAAAATAAGTCAACCCCCATTTTCTAGGAGATCATTTTGTAATGAGGAAACATGTTTTGGAGCTAATATCTCTCACTTGTGGCTCTTTAGTGAATTTTATGTGTTATTTACTATTTGTATCCCTATCTCTCAGCACATTGTATTAACCAATATCTAATTTTTCATTCATTTACTCATCTTAGCTTCCAATATTGATGTGAAGATTGAGCATCAGAGATATGTGCCATAAATACAATTCCTATATTCCTCAAAACTTCTCAGCATGAATACCTACTCTCTACTTTCCTATGATCAAAAAGGAAGAGGTGTCATTACTCCTACTTAAGAATAATATTTGTACCCTACTTACATTACCTTCTATCTCTTTCAAATTTTGGTTCAACAACTTTCCCCTATCTTTCTTGCATCTTCAATATCTTTTGCTCTTTTTTCAGAACTTATATCATGTGCATATATAACAGCATGTCACTCCTCTAATCTATATCTATAGCTATGACTCACTCTCTGAACTCCAGATTCCATCACTAATGCTAACCCTCATTATAATCTTCCTTATGCTTAAATTTCATCATGGAATGTCTCAATTTAAGAATATTCAGTTGTTTTTTATTGTTTCATTAGCAAAATTCAGACTCTTGTTATTCAAAATCTTCTAGAGTTCCACCCCAACTCTCCATCCCTACTTTGTGTTCTTTCCCAATGATTCTATGACCAAAACTGGAATCCTCTGTGTATAAACTCATTTACACTTTATTGTCTCTGTGACATTGTTAATGCTATCCCTAATGTCTAAGATATGCTTATCTTTTACCTCTTCAATTCTTACCTATCCTTTAAAATACAATTCCATTGTTGCTTCCTTTAAGAGTGTTTCTTATATCTTCCTTTATAGTAAACACTTCTTGTCTTTGCATTTTAAAAATATTTTTTCAGTTTCTTAAAATACACAAATGTGTATATGTGTGTTATATATTGCCTTTTGCTTTATCTACATACTAGATTCTCAACTCCAAAAGTAGAGGCTGTAGCTTCCCTTACCTCAACTTTATATATCTGTTAGTTTCTTGCTCACTGCTCTGCACAAATAAGGGTCTTAAAACTTTTGTATATTGTGATATTTTACCTAATGGCTTTATGAGTGGCCCATTCCCTACTGCCAAATAAATGAGGAACTAAAAAGAAGCCTCATTAATGTTGATTTCTAAAGTCCATCATTGTAGACCTCTTATACCAAGAATTGAGGATAGAAATTGAAAGGAAGGTCAAAGATTCATTCAATTCCTTTCTATATAGAAAACTTAATTTAAAGTATATAAATTATTAACTTGGGCCTTACTTGATTATTTCAAGGAATTTGGCTCAAATAAGAGATTTTTCTTTATGACATTTGCCTGCATTGTGAAGTAGTCCATAAAAAGGAAAAGGAATCTCAAAGATACAAAAGAAGAGAGGGAAAAAATTGCTTTTACCTCACATGCAACCACTTATTTGGAGAAGTTCAGGGAACCATTTGTTCAATAAAGTATGAGAAAGCTCTTAAGGTTGATAATAATACATGATATAATTAGCTAAGTATCACTGTATCACTCATAAAGCAAAATCTAGATTTTAAAAATTATCTTTGTAATTGTAGAGTAAGTCATTTAGCTTCATTGGACTTCTTTTCTTTCATCTGTAAAATGAGGAGGTTGGATTAGGTAGCTTTTGACTATCCTTCATCTGTTATTCTGTGTTTTGATGACATTTGAATTCTAGTTCAACACATTAGTGTTATGTAAAGGATGGCAACATGGAATCCCTGCAAAATGCAGGGTCAGCCTCACCCAGAATTCCAGGGGACCCCCCCTGGAGAACTTTGGGTGAGGGGCCAGTTGAGAAGGGTTAGTCAGTTGCTCCTCGAGGGTTAATGTGGGCAGATCTCACTGCTTACAGCTCCTGACTTGGGGGTTCACCTGAGAGGGCCATTTTGGATAAGCCATAGTGGTTTCTACTCAGGAGTTAGCCTGCTTAGTAGGATTAGTCCTTACCAACATCAATACAACAATTATTTAGTGATTTAGAGATTAGAAATATTCACTATTAGCAAGAGAGACAGTTTAGCCAAATGCCCTTCTCCCCTCTGTGGGGGGAAGGGCAGTCTCAAACTAACAGATCAGGGTTACCCTTTTCCTTATCCAAACCCTAATTACCCCTCTAGCTTTTCCTTTTCCTTCTTATTATAAACTTTACCTTCAATATCTGTGCCTGGGAATTATTTGGGGATACTCACTGTTCATAGTTATCACCTAGGTTGAATCCTCTCAGCTACCAGTTTTAAGAAGATCAGATCCATCTCAGTCCTCAACATTTAGATAACTAGCTTCTACTTATTCCTCTATCAGACCTGTGGGGAATATAAGTTAAAGAAAGGGAACATCATTTGAGTTCAGTTTCAACAGAAACTTGTCTCCATTATACCAACTGAAAATCAACTGCTTGTGGGGGAGGAGTTTGAGAGTCAGGAGTGTCTAATTCCCTCCCTTCTCACTGAAACCTGTCAGTCAGTGTCTGTGACTTGGAGGTTACTGATCCTGGCATAATTATCTGCTTCCCCAAAATATCTGTTATTTATCAACATAACATTAGTTACACACATGATAACTAAAACCTAAAGAAAGTAATTTGGCCAAAGTCACACAGGTAGTTAATAGTAGATTCAGGAAAAGATCTGTTGTTGTTGTTTTTTTAATTCTTTTTCAGTAACAAATTAAGTGCTTTTTCAACCATATTATTCTTCCTACTAAGTGATTACTTATTCTTCTCTATTGTTTGATTAGAAACCCACAATTCTTTAGGCCTCATTTTTATGTCTTCAGTTATGAAGAATAAAATAGAGAGTATGTACAAGTTTGAAATAGATATAACAATTAGAAAAAAGTTCCAACTAATTTTTCAATATGAGTAACAAGAAAATAGGAAAGAAAAATCACTTCATTTTGATCAGTAGAAATTCCAAGACTATTTCTTAAATATGCTCCTGATTAATCAAAGATGAAAAAATAAGGGGAAAGGAATCCGTTCTTTTCTAGATCGAAAAAAAAATGTTTGAAGTATAACAGTGACTAACTTAGACCTTAATTGACTACTTGAGGGAAGTAATAAATAAATAATTTACTCTATTCACTTGCAAGAACAGATTAAAAAGAATCACTTGAGTAATGTTCTCTTCTGAGAAAAGATAATAATATAAAAAATCAGTTGTTTATGTTTAATTCTCAATCAATCCTGATACCCTAATGTATACTCATTAGGGTATCAGGATTGATTGAGAATTACAAATGTATTAACTACAAATTTAAACATGACAATTTGTATTTCTTAAAAGTCAAATTGAAGAGGAATTTTCAGTAAACAATTTAATTATTTGCTAAATTAAAACTAGTTAAATCCCATATAGCTACAAAGTTCTAAATTTTACTTACCAAATTTCAAGCCCTTGAATTTGAATTTAAGCTTATATAGATAACGAGATATTTAAAAATACCAATAATTGGTTTTAGGGAAGAACCCTAAATACTCATTGAGGTTGATTTGCTTTGAAAGTTGTTTGTGCTTAAGAAAAAAGTAGGCTTCTAGTTTAGTGGAAGAAAACAACAGGAGAAAAAAAGCTATTTTTAGGGGTTGTTTTTGCTATGTTTTTTTAATGGAGCTATAGAAGCAATGAGGCCTTCTTGTTGTACAGAGAAAGCAAGGCTCTTACATTTCTGACTCTCCTTACTGCTAATAATAAAGTTCATCTTAGATTATGCTACCATTAAGCAGAGAATCTTCTATGTGAATTACACTAAATTGTTATTTATCAACACAAATTACTCAGTGTGTAATAGGGGATTTGTTTGGTGGACACACAGAATAAAAATGGGACAAGAAACTAAACACAAAAATGAAGAGAGGGAATCTTAAATAAGAAAACTGTAGGAATGAAATAAAGAAATATAGAGTACATCTTCCTTTCTAATAGCAATGGGGCATTAGCATAGTAATTTTAAGCCATATTAAATTTGAGAATTAAGAAAGGCTAAAAAAACTGTAATTACATTGATCATAAAGATGTCAGTTTTTGAGATTTGTCATAAATTGAGGTAGGGCTAATGGAAAGTTTAGGAGAACCGTAGAAGGTAGGAGGGGCAGTTTGGTGAGGCATCATGTTCCCCCATCTCACTGAAGGAAATAATGTTGATAATTTCCTTCTTATTTAAACCTTATGAGCACTCAAACCATTTGTATGGGTTCCATGTGGCCCAGGAGGGAGAAAGGGTGTAGAAGGCGAAAAACAAGGAATGAATAGATCTCTCAGCATTGGTGTGTCATCCTGCAACCCTTCTATAATGAATATTATGAACTGTGGGAGTCAGAGTTTAGTTGTTGCTAACAGAAGATAATTTTAACATCCTTTCTCTGAATATTAGTAAATGTGAATAATTCCTATAGTTGATGATAGTATCACATTCTTCATAATATTGCTCTAGAAAGAATTTAACTAATGATGACTATAAACCAAAGCTCCCATCCAAGTGAGGTTGAGAATAAAAGAAGAGATTATACAAAAGAATTAAAAAGACTTCTTTCATAAACTAAATTCAGTATCTACACTGAAGATAATGTGGGGAGAAACACTAAAAGAAATCAGGAGGGGATTTATGTGTAAGATGGTATTAGAGCAAAACTTTGAAGATAATACAATTTCTAAGAGGAAACTAAACACTCTAGTCTGGCCACAATAAAGGGATATGAGTACTATAAAGGGAGCTTCAAGTGTTAAGTATAAGTGAACAAATCTGTGAATACAATATTGCATGGGAAGGATATAAATAGGTAATATGGCTAGAAAGTTTGGTTTGGTGCTGATTTTTACAATTTCAGATATGAATTAGAGGATTTTATGTTTTTGATATTAGCATAGTTGGGTGGTTCAGTGGATAGGATGCCAAACCTATAGTAAGGGAGTCTTGTGTTCAAATCCAGTCTCATACATTAAGGGAAGAACCTTTTATACTCATTAAGGTAAATTTGCTTTGAAAGTTGTCTATGCTTAAGAATAAAATATGGTTATATTTTAGTGGAAGAAGTCCCTCAACCTGGAAAATTCCCTTAACCTTCTTTGCCTAAGTTCTTCAACTTTAAAATGATTTAGAGATTATTAGTCGGACTTCTGGTTAAGATGGCGGCAGAGTAAGGAGCAGCTGCTTGATCTCTCCTAACTGAAGCACACAGGACACCTCAAGGGAACATAAAAACGAGCCCAGACGAATGAAGGAACCCCACAACAGGGAGCAGTATTGAAGGTACGCAGAATCTGGGCATTTCCATGCTATAAAGGGGTGAAATAGCTCTCACTAAAATGCGAGAGGAAGAAACCCCTCCACACCCCCACACACACCACTCACAATGACAAGGAAAACGCACAAGAGTGAAAACAGGATTGGGGCAACAAGTAAATCACTAGCAGCCCCAGGGCTTGTACCTGAGAGCTGCAAGATGTGGGACCCCAAGTGGCTGGGGGGCACATATGGACTATTCCGAGTGTCTGCATGGATGAAGGCATTGCCCCGGGCTTGGACAAAGATCTCTAACACAGGGACTTTCCCAAGGGTCTGCACTGGTGAAGGTACTGCCCCAAGTGAGGACAAAGATCTCTAATGCAGGGACTTTCCTGAGCGTCTGAGCAGGTGAAGGCATTGCCCCAGGCGAGAATAAAGATCTCCAGCACATGGATTTTCCCTAGCATCTGCCTGAGTGAAGGCAGTACCCTATGCACGAATAAAGATTTCCAGCACAGACTAGGACCTCGAGTGAGGACACAGTACAGATGAGTACTGTGAGGCTGTTGAAGCATCCCCTGAGACTGCTAAAGGAGCCTCGGGCAGAGGGCCAGACTGGGGACTACCAGGAAGCCTGACCCCGAGGACAAAGAGACCTGAGCTCTCGGGATCTTAGAAAGGGCAGGCAGACCCTGAGTGTGAAGACAAAGCTGAAAAGGGGCAGGGCTAACAATGGCAAGCCTAGAACCCCAGAAGAAAAAGATTATCAAGAAAAACTCTGAAACACTCGACAACTTTTACACAGAGTAAATTCAGACAACAGAGGAAGAAAAACAAGTATCCAAACCTTCCCAAAACAATGAAAACTGGTCACAAGCTATTGAAGAGTTCAAAAATGAGATGTTGAGGAAGATGGAAGAGATCTGGCAAGAAAATAACAGCTTAAAAGGCAGAATTTCACAATTGGAATGTGAGGCAAGTCAACTGGAGACCAGAAATGACCACATTGAAAAGGAAAACCAAAAGATTATAACTGAAAACCAGTCCCTAAAGGCTAGAATTGAGCAATTAGAAGCCAATGACCTCTCAAGACAATAAGAACGAATAAAACAAAGTCAAAAGACTGATAAAATAGAATGAAACATGAAATATTTCAATGATAAAGTGACAGACCAAGAAAACTAGTCTAGAAGAGACAATTTGAGAATCATTGGTCTTCTGGAAAAACCAGAAATTAATAGAAACTTTGACTCCATACTTAAAGAAATTATTCAGCAAAATTCCTCTGAAGTCCTACAACAAGAGGGCAATATAGACATTGAAAGGATCCATAGATCACCCTCTACACTGGACCCAGAAAAGACAACACCCAGGAATATAATAGCAAAATTCAAGGGCTTTCAAGTAAAAGAAAAAATCTTACAAGAAGCCAGAAAGAAACAATTCAAATATCAAGGAGCACCAATCAGGATCACACAGGATCTGGCAGGCCCCAAACTAAAAGACTTCAAGGCTTGGAATACGATATTCAGAAAGGCAAGATAGCTGGGCCTTCAGCCACAGATCAACTACCCATCGAAACTGTCTATAAACTTCCAGGGGAAAGTATGGGCATTCAACAAAATTGAAGATTTCCAAGTTTTTGCACAAAAGAGACCAGGACTAAATGGAAATTTTGATATCCAACCACAAAAATCAAGAGAAACATGAAAAGGTAAATAAGAAACAGAGGGAAAAGAAAGAAAACTTACAATTTTTAAAATTTGATTCTTTAAGGACTTAAATAAGATCTAATTATCTGTATTACTCTGTAGTGAACTCTATTCACTATTATAATATTCACTATTATAGCAACCAGAAGAATAATTCATAGGGAGAGGATAGTATACTAAATGGTCTAAGATGACATGGGGGGTGGGAAAGAAGAGGAGAATAGTAGGGGACACCAAGAAAAATCTGAGTAAATAAGAAGAATAGGATATACTATTACACACAAAGAGGGCATGGGAAGGAGAGGGGATAAATACTATTATAAGAAGGAGAGGAAGAGAGCATTAAGAAGTAATAACCAAACCTTACTCTCAGTGTAATCAACCTGGAGAGGGCAGAGTAGCTTTATTATCCATTTGGATAAAAATCTCTATCTAGCCCTACTGAGAAAGTCAGAAGGGATAAACCAAAGGGAGCAGGGGAGTGGGGAGGTCAAAAAAGGGAGGGTAGAAGAAGGGGGAGGGAATACATTAGGCCCTTAAAAAACAAAAAGAGGGGAATAACAAGGTAGGGAGAAGAAAGGGAAGTCAATCAAGGGAGGGGATAAGGGATAACAGCTCAAAGCAAACCACTGGTTTAAAAGAAAATAGTGTAAGAAGAAGGGGTGGGTCTAGGGGAGGATACAAAAATGTCAGTGAATGCACAACTGATAATTGTAACTCTGAATGTGAATGGGATGAACTCACTCATAAAACAGAAGCAAATAGCAGAGTGGATCAGAAACCAAAATCCTACCATATGTTGTCTACAAGAAACACATATGAGGCGGGTAGACACACACAAGTTTAAGGTTAAGGGCTTGAGCAAAATCTTTTGGGCGTCAAATGAAAAAAAGAAGGCAAGAGTGGCTATTATGATCTCTGACAAAGCCAAAGTAAAAATAGATATGATTTAAAAAGATAGGGAAGGTCATTACATCCTGATTAAAGGCAGTATAAACAATGAGGAAATAACACTGCTCAATATATATGCATGAAGTGGTACAGCATCCAAATTCATAGTTCAGAAGAAATTAGACATATTTCAAAAGAGACTAGCCTCTTTAAGTGACTCTGTAAGTGATAAAGTTGGGGAAAAAACTAAAAGAGTTTACTACTTAACCAATGGCAATTGCCCCTCTCCAAGAATCTAACTTTCAGCACCTTATATGCCATTTCTGTGGAAAAAGAGGTCACATAATGATGAACTGTATAAATTGGAATCAAGCATCTAGAAATAACTTCAGAAATTACAACTTTGGAAATAATTACAATTATAGAAATTATAGGAAAAAATTAACAATTATAGAAATAATGATTGTAGAAATAATAACTATTATGGAAACGATGATTTCAGGAATCGTGAGTTTAGGACTAGTAAAAGATCTAGGTATATGGATCAGGCAATTGATAACTCATACCAAATTACTCCAGAGCAGTATATCTTGAGGGGAGATCAGCCCCAAACCACCCAGGGTGCTACTGCCCTTCAAAGAGGAGCTCATATGCCTACCCAAACATTATGAAGGTGTATGGAGGGGTCGAGGCACAGGGTTCAAAGGATACAACCTTTGATTTTCCAGACCCTGATGCCTAACTACCCATTGTCCCCATCCACTGCCACCCCATACTGATGAGCCCTATGTAACATTAAAGGTTGGTAAAACCTATTATGACTGTCTTGTGGAGACTAGAGCTTCCAGATCTGTATTGAAGAGTACACCAGACCCATATTGCAATTCCATAGGATCAATAAGTGTAGTGGGGGTATCAGGAAAACCCCAAATGGTTCCAAAGCTCTCCACTAGAACAGTATCTGTAGGACCCCCAAATGTTGAGCACTCATTCCTATTGATGCCTGGCTTCACTATAAACTTCCTGGGGAGAGATCTTTTATGCAAGCTTAGAACCACAATAAATTGCTCTCCTGATGCCTCTATATCACTGGAATTACCTGAGGAATCCTTAACTTTGCTCCCTGTGCTTTTTTCAGATAGTCATGAGATAAAAGGGTCTCCAACTTTTGAAATCCCAACAGATATACCTGAGTCTCTCTGGGCCACATCACCTTCTGATGTTGGCCTACTTAAATCAGCTGTCCCTGTCCAAATTAAAACAAAATCTAGCCCATCTCCTTCCATTCCTCAGTATCCTCTCTTGAAGGAGGCAATAGAGGGCATTACCACAGTGATAAATTCACTAATTAATCAAAGCATCATAATTCCCTGTAAATCTGAATACAATATACCAATCGTATCTGTTAAAAAGCCAAAATTGGGGCCCAATGGCAAGGGTCTCTATTGATTTGACCAGGATTTGAGGGCAGTGAACCATCATGTTATAAAGAGACAGCCTGTAGTTTCCAATATAAATACTGTCATTTCTTCTATTCCTAGCACAGCTACATACTTTACAGTAATAGACTTGTGCTCAGCTTTCTTTTCCATACCTATACATGAGGATTCCAGGCATGTCTTTTTTTTCACTTGGAAAGGTTCCAATAGAACATGGGCTCGTTTGCCCCAAGGGTTTGTTGAAAGCCCAAGCCTTTTTGCACAGATTTTGAGCCAATACACAATACAATATTTAAAAGCAGCAAGTTAATTAAATATGTAGATAATTTGCTCTTGGCCTCACCAGATGCCACAACATGTCAAGAAGATAGTAAACATCTTCTTTTAGAATTGCATAAAAGAGGCCACAAGATCTCAAAAGGAAAGGTTCAATGTTTTCTCCCAAAAGGGCAATATTTAGTTTTTATTTTAACTGCTGGGTCCGGTTTAATTTCTCCACAATGTCCTGAAAGTATCCAAAACTTAAGTGATCCTACCACTAAAGAAAAATTGAAGGCGATACTTGGAGCAACAGGATTTTGTCAGCAGTGGATCCCTTGCTATGGGGAAATCACTAAATCCCTTGTAGCACTCATAAGAAACACAGTCCCTGAAGCATTTAAATTGGAAAAGGAACACCAAACAGTTCATTCAAATTTAAAACATGCTACCCTTTCTGCCACCTGCTCTAGGAATCCCAAATTATGACAAACCATTTACTTTATATGTCCATGAAAGGAAAGGAGTAGCTTCAGGTGTTCTAACTCAACTTTTGGGACCTGATCAATGCCCAGTAGCCTGTTATTCAGCCCAGCTGGACCCAGTAGCTGCATGAGCACCACCATGCCTTAGAGGAGCAGCAACCACAGCTTTATTAGTGACTAAATCTGTTGATTTGGTACTAGGATGCCCTCTGACCATAATGTGCCCACACAAGGTAGAGGCATTGTTATTAAGACATAGAACTCAGGCATTTACTGATCCAAGAATTATGAGATATGAAATAACCCTATTGAATAATAAACATATCACATTAAAACGCTGTGGAGCTCTTAATCCTGCAACCTTATTCCCTAATTTGCCGATTTCTGGAGAACCTTTACATGATTGTACATCTTTGGTGTCCACTGTTGATAAACCTTGTAGCGATTTACTGGACACCCCTTTGGGTAATCCAGATTTAATATTATTTACAGATGTTTCTTCTTTTATGAGAGATGGTGTGTGCTATACAGGAGGTGCAGTAGCTACAGAATTGGATACTCTATGGTCAGCTTCTTTACCCTAAGATGTAAGTGCACAAGGTGCAGGACTCAAAGCCTTAAAAGAGGCTTGTAGCATTGCACAGAACAAAAAGATCACAATTTACACAGTCTCCCTTTACTCATTTGGCATATATCATGCTGTTGGCATGTTATATTATGCAAACCTTACCATTGAACTTCTTTCTACCATCCAACTCTCTGAAGCCATAGCGGTTGTTCACTGCTCTGCACACACAGGTGGCACTGACCCTGTCTCCAGGGGAAATGATTGAGCAAATGCTTCAGCCAAACTAGCAGCCTTAGAAGGACCCGATTTAATTATGCCACTAACAATTACTAATAATTTGGATTTATCCCTTTCCTATAATGACAAGGAAGTCGAAAAATGGAAGCAGAGATTTAAAACAAAACAGATAAATGGAGTATGGGTGTCATCTGAAGGCAAGGCCCTGCTCCTTAGGGCTTTCTATAACCGTATTTGTCATTCCATCCATAAACATGGCCATTTTGGCACCCAAGGCATTATAGACTCTGATAAAAGAGTATGGATAGCACCTGGAATAACTACAATTGCCTCCAAAATAGGTACAGCTTGCCCTACCTCCCAGGCCTTTAATCAGCACACTTTTCGAGAAAAAGCTTTTGGTGGATGTCCTCTAGCTTACACACCATTTGAACATTTGCAAATTGATTTTATCTCTATGCCAAAAACTGGACACTATGAATTTTGTCTGGTCATAGTCAATCAACTGACCAGGTGGCCTGAAGCATTTCCTACTGCTCAGGCCAAAGTGGCTTTTGTTGCCAAAATCCTTTTGAAAGAGATTATTACTCATTTTGGCCAGCCAGCATATATTGACTCTAATAGAGGAACTCACTTTACTGACTCAGTCTTATAACATATTTATTCATGTTTGGGGATAACTCATAAATTTCATATACCATATCATCCCCAGAGCTCTGGCCAAGTTGAAAGGATGAATAAAGAATTTAAAACTATGATTGGCAAATTATGTATGGAGACTCATTTAAAATTGCCTGAAATACTACCTCTGTCCTTATTTTATCTCAGAGCAGACCCAGAGGTGATTTACACATCTCACCATTTGAGATGCTATTTGGACATCCACCTATTCAGGCACAACCATTTAACCCTGCCTATACTTTATTGTTAGGAGGGGATACAACCATTGCCACTTATATCAGACAATTTAGAACAAAATTGTGAGAACTCCACAGCTCTGGAATTGCCGTTCAAGCAGGCCCCTTAGACTTCTCGCTTTATGATTTGAACCCAGATGATAGTGTGTACATAAAGTATTTCAAACATACTGAGTCAACTGAACCTGCTCATGATGGACCATTCCAGGTCCTATTAACTACATCAACAGCCATTAAAATTGGAGAAAGGGACTCATGGATTCATTGCAGTCATGTGAAATGAGTACCCTCTTTTGATATGAATAATTCTCTGTACTAAGTACAATTGCCTGTACCTATTATATTTGATTATTGATTGTATTTGACTATTTTGAAAAGAATGCTCTACTCCTGGTTTTTGCACTGTTTTGTTACAATTAATTTGATTGATCCTTGCACTTGAACGATACATATATTGCCTCACAACAAAATATAATATCTGTATTAGAGACCTATATTGACATGATGTGCCTTTCAAAACATTTTATGCCTTTTGTCATTACTTTTGTACTTTCTTGAATGTATTATTGCTTTATATGCCTTATTTGCACCCACATCACTTTGTCTACCTCATTTGCACTCACACTGTGGACCATGGCAAGTTAAGGAGGGAATGAATCTTATTTTTTGAAAATTAACCTCTATTCTTTACCTCTGTGATTGTGTAAAACTACACATTTTTTTGTTCGTTTTTCTTCCTACATGTGCAATATAGTATTTGATTTTTTCTTTTTTTCTCATTTTTTTTGCATTTGAAGCATGTCACCAGCATTAAATAGACTCTTGACTATTTTGATTTTTGCAATAAAAATAAGCTAAAATCTCCATTTGCCTAGTATATAGTTATACCCAAAAAGCTTTAGACTATAGAAACCTGCCACTAGTTATTTAACTATTATGAGACTTTTTCTCAATGACTATGTCTAATCCAAGGAGAATAGGACCACAAAGGAGCACAGAGTTTTGACCTGGAAATTCAAACGAGCACATAAAAGGAAAGAGACAAAACTAATCCTACAGGGATTGATGACATTCTATGCAAATACTTGATCCTGTGTGAGACTCAAAGTTGTGAAGCTTAGCATATGTTAAGATGTAGGACTTCCTTGTACCACACTCGATATCAAATACTCAGCCTCAATTGTTCTAGCTCCATTATCTCTGAAACTGAAAAAAAAAGTATAGCATAGGGAAATGCTATTTCCCATTTGTCTTGAGATCTAGTCTCTTTTTTTTCTATTTCTTTCATGATGTGACAACTTACTGTAGTCCAGGCTGCTAAATTGGGTTAGTGAGTGATTGTTGTTGCAAAGCTTATGGGACATGGATTGCTACAGGAACCTGCTTTGATTTGTTAAGTTTTTCTTTTTCTTTTTCCTAGAATTTTTTCCTTTCACATTTTTTAAATATTCTATATTTTCCTCAGAGGTTATTTTCCCCTTTTTTATTTTTCTTTGGACTCTTTGATGTTTTCAAAATGGATTCATATACCTTATACTTTGACCATGTATTCCTGTGTGATTCCCATGTGTATCTCTATATTTTCCTCAGGGGGGAATGTAAAGTTTTTCTCCTCTGGGTGGACTATGTTATTTTTGTGAATTTGGACTTGAATTCGACTCTAATTTAGAACAGAAGACTACTTCCTAGAGTCTAGAAGACACCATGAAGATTCCTGCAGAGACCACACACTGCACCAAAAGATTCAGACTGAATTTCAAGACATGGAAAATTTGAACTTTGGGGGGTTGAATGTATTTACTTTGAATGGACATTTTATGCCAGAAGGGGAACTGCCCCCTAAATGGCTTTTGTCAATGCACCAAAAATTGGTTTTGTTCTTTCTCCCTTTTATTTCCTTTTTATCTCTGAATTATTGTAAACTTTAATTTGATTATGTTATCATGATCCATGGGGGGAGACTGGTCTCTCAAAGGATCACAGGGGGGAATTTAAAATTGAATAGACCTTGTACCCCTTTAAACTACATTACCCGAACTCCCTTTCACCATACCCATAATTCCTTAAGCTTTTGCTATTGGTGAGGGGTTTTTGCAGGCTCTTTTGATATGGTTTTGGGGGGAATTGTGATGGGGCTTTTTTGGAAAGGAGTCAGCATGGTAAAGGATGAGTTGGGACTCTTTCCCTGTACTTTTAATAACATCCTTATAAATATACTTTGGAGGCATTGAATATTAATTTTAAAACTTACAGTGGTATCATTTTCTTTGCCCTTATAGGCAATCAAATAAGATTGTCTCACACTGACCCCAATCTAATACTGCTACAAAGTGATCTTCCTGGCAGTTTTCAACAATAAATGCATCTTTATTAACATATCTTCAATCAAAATCATCTATTAACCATCTTACACTTATTTTTAGTTAATATAGTGAAGTAGAATAGCTTGAGAGGAAGATAGGACAACAAGATTTCTGTTTTTGCCCCATTAGGGGAGAAGTCATCCTGCCATCATCCTGCAGTCAACCAAGATTATTAGAAAGATATTACCTATCCCACTCTCCTTTCATATTCTCTTTGTGCTATTCCCTTCAAGTTATTAAACCCTTGTTTAAACTAAGTCAGTTGGTGTGAGAATCCTCTGATCTAAACTACATAGGCCCATATATACATTATATAATATATATATAATGTACATATATAAAATTATTACCAGAGCCAGCCTCCATTTTCTTGATTCTGTAGCAGTTGGGACTTTATGAGAGAGATCAGCCAAGAAGGCATCTTTGAACGTATTATCCATCTTTGATTGGAGATTAGGTCATAACAACAAGAGCCATCAACTTCTTGTGTGAATATACTGTTCTGATAACAAGTCCAGCTTAGGGAAGTTTAGTCAGATCTGCATCATTAGCCACTGAGCCACAATTACTTCAGTTAAGATCAATAGCCAGATTTCAGCTCTGGCAAGGGAGGGGAAAGGGGAGTTCTAACAACTTGTCTCCCTTTCCCCACATGAGGCTTGTGTTTCCAAGCCGGGTTCCAGAGGCTAACCATCTTTATAGAGCTTAAACATAAGCATACATAGTTTATGACATCCTGATCATGTTATCCATCTTGATAAAGCTAGGGATGTTTGGGATATAAACAAGAGATATTTCCTCATGCTCAGACCCTTATCTTAAGGCTAGTGTAAATACATCCAAAGCTTAGAGGTGAAGGATTCCATATTAGTTCAGCTTCTACCACTGCAAGGTGAATTCCTCATATAATCTTTTACCTGCTATGTCTCTAGGAATTTGGGGTGTACTGGGAGATCCTGATGCCTACCACATGTCTATCCCTTGCTTTAGGACTCTGTTAGTAGTAGAGTGTAGTGCTAATGATTTATGTGAGCTTATTTTATATCCTGCAACTTTACTAAATTATATATATATATAATTTTTACTTGATTTTCTAGGTAGAGCAACATATCTTCAAAAAGTGATAGCTTTATTTATCATTGCCAATTTAAATTCCTTCCGTTTCTCTTTCTCCTTTAATTGCTAAAGCTAACATTTCTAGTATAATATAGTTTTACTTCTGATCTTAGTAGAAAGACATATTTTATTCCCATAACATAAAATCTTTGATGATAGTTTTAAATACATGGTATTAAACCATTTTGATGGCTGTTCCATTTTTTCCAATGTTCTCTGGTCATACTATATGATCATTATAAAATATTGCTATAATACTCTTGTTGGTATTTTGTTTAAAGTTTTTGCACCAATAATAATTAGGGATATTAGTCTATAATTTTCTTTTTCTGTTTTTGACCTTGGCTTAAGTATAAGTACCACAACTGTGTCATAAATGAAATTGATAAGATTTCCTTATCAGCTATTTTTCTGAATAGCTATATTATGTTGAAATTATTTATTAGATGTTTGGTAGAATTCATTTGCAGACCCATCGGACCTTTGGTCTTTTTTTTCTCAGGGAGTACATTGATAATGTTTTCAATTTTATCTGATATGGGATATATAAATATTCATTTCTTCTTCAATTAATCTAGGCAATTCATATTTCTTTAAACATTCATCTTTTTAACTTAAATATCAGATTCATTGACATTAAGTAAGGCAAAACAACTCCTTAGTACAGTAATGGGCAAACTTTTTAAAGAGGGGGCCAAAGGAAAGGAAAAAAAAATCTTTAGGCTGGCCAATACAATTTATTAAAAAATAACAATGATACATTTTACAAAATTCTTGTATTTTTTGTGATACTAAGCTCTATTAATAACTGAAACATTATGAACGAGAAAGGCCACATGTAGTCCATGGGTTGTAGTTTGTCCATCAGTGCCTTAGTACATTCCTTTATATTCCCATTAAATTTTCTTCAAAGGTCTATCAAGTCTAATCTTTCTACAATTTTATTTGACTCCTTAATTTCTTTCCTGTTTATTTTGTTTTGTTTTACTTATCTAATTCTGAGAGGGATACTTTAATGTCCCCTACTAATATGGCTTTATTGTCTATTTCATCTTGTACCTCATGTAGTTTCTCCTTTACGAATGCTTATGCTATGACATTTTGTGCTTATATATTTAATATTGATATTACTTAATAATTTTTGCTTTCTTTTATCATCATATACTTTCCTTTTAAATCTTTTTTAGTGAGATCAGTTTTTCCTTTTCTTGTGTTTAAGAGCTAATTGCAACTCCTACTTTTTTTAAAACTGTACTGTAAAAGCTGCTTGGCCTTGAATAATCCTAGTTGTGCTTCTACAATATTTGAATTGATTTTTTTGGCTGTTTGTAATATTTTCTCCTTGGCTTGGGTATTTTGCAATATGGCTATATTGGTCCTGGGAATTTTTAACTTGAAATTTCTCTCAGAAAAGGATTGGTGGATTATTCTAATTTCTACGTTTTCCTCCTGTCCAAGAACATTAAGATGGATTTCCCTGATATATTTTTTTTCAATATTGTGTTCAGATTTCTTTTTTAATCATGATTTTCAGGCAATCCAGTGCTCCTTAGATTTTCTCTTTTGGATCTATTCTCCATGTCAGTTGTTTTCCAGGGGTAGATTTCAAAATATTTTTTCTTATTCTTTTGAATTTGTTTTCTTGTTTACTGTTATCTCATGGAAATTGTTAGCTTTCATTTGTCTAATTCTAATTTTTAGAAAGCCATTTTCTTTGAAGTTTTGTACTTCCTTTCTCAGAGGGAGTTATTTTCCTGTTTGAGGTAGTTTATTTCCTCTTCTAGGAAACTATTTTCTTCAGTAACTTCTTATTCTCAGTTATTGATTTTTTCTATCATTTTCTTTTCTAACTTTTCTTGTGTTTCTTATTATTTGTTTTTTATTTTCTTTTGGTGGTTCTTCCAAGTGGTTCATTTGGGGCTTTCACATTTTTTCTTTAAGTCTTCACATATTTTCCTTTTTGTATTAATGTCCTCTTCTGAGCTTGCATTTTGGTCATCTGTCTTAAAATATTTTTCATACATCAGTCTCTTTTTTCTCTCATTTTTTCTGTCTTTTTTCCTTTTATTTTTCTATGTGCTGAATCTCACCTTCATTTATGGAGTGGAGTATTTTCCCACATTTGTACTGTTCATGGGGTCAACTCAGTTGTCTTGGTCTCAGATTCAGCACTCTATAGAGCAGGGGTCTGCAACCCTTTTGGCCGTGAGAGCCATAAATGCCATATTTTTAAAAATGTAATTTCCTGAGAACTGTACAGTGCTCACAGTGCAAGCTCCTGTAACAGTGCAAGCTCCTGTAGTAGTGCTTGAAAAAAAAATTGTCTTCATGGCTCCTGCAGGAAGAGCCATATCTGGCCCTCAAAAGAGCCAGGTAGGGTTCAAAATCCATACATTGCCAAACCCTGCTGTAGAGGCACCTGATTGTCCTGGCCTGCTATGTGGAGTTTGAAGTTGTTCAATTCAACTGGTTCAGGTTAGGTTCTTCCCAGTCCTACCAAGACTGGACCTTGTTGCTCTGAAATCCTTGCCTGTTCTGTGTTACTCGTATTATATTCTGGCTGAATTGTGCAGGGAATCTTTCCTCCCACTGTCGCATCTTTATTACATTGTTTTTTGCTCTTAATCACCTGAGTCTTAACAGAGCCAAATGATCTATTTTCCCTGCTACTTGCCCTAAATTGTATTTGAGTTACACTGAGCCTTGTTCAGTACTCCCACCTCAAAATCCCTTGAGATGAGTCCTACTTCTTTTCTCTCAACATTCTTCTGGGCTGCTATACTGCTTAAACTCTCTTTCTGTTGGTTCTGCTGCTCAAGTATTCATTTTCAGGCACTTTGTTCTTCTTTATTTGTTTAATGAGTGGCCGGTGGTCTTTAAGTTTTTCTTACTCCTCTATTTTGGCCTGATCTTTTACTGCTCCTGGTCCTGCTGTTATTACTAGATATTCTTAAGAGACATAGTGAAGTTTGAAGAGGAAGTAGGTTGGGAGAATCCTTTGAGACTTCCAATATAAAAGCTCTAGTACAAAAAAGGTGATGTGATATTAGAGCTGTGGAGAGCTCTCTTCTCATTTTTGCCTGGAATCCTCAACTTCCTTCAAAACTCATCTCTCATGTAAAGAAAGCCAGTATATATAGTGAGTTAACAAATATTTATTAAGTGTATACAACATGTCAGAGATGAATATCAACACTGATAGCATTATAAGCAAAAATAAATGAAAGAATATAGAACTCAATCAAGCAATGGTTTTCATAAAACCAAAAATGAAGCAAATCAACTAACTCTTGAAAGGCAAGTAATGGGTTCAAAATCCTAGACCAAACATATGTTTTTGTACATGACCAGAGTATTGTCTACCCTGCTCTTCCTTTCCTTTCTGTTCCTTTTCCCTATAATTTCATTTATTTTTATTTACTTTTTTCTTTTACTTTTTATTGGAATGTAAGATGAATATGAGTAGGAAAGAAGAAATAAATGCTTATGCTTTTTTAAAAAATCTAATAAGTGAGTTTTAAACAGAATGGCTCAGGTCACATTGCATGATGCTACAGAAGTCTCCTCCATACAACTGCTCCACACAACAACAAAGACAATCTCTTGTGATTGTCTTGTACTTACATAATATTAGTGTTTAGTTTATCTCAGTACATGTTGTTTCCCATAACATACGGTTTGATTTTTGAGGTCAGAAACTTTATTTTTCATCTCTCCATGTCCAGAATCTACCAAAATGTCTAACACATAATAGTCACCTAAGTTATTTTTTCTCATTGTCCACTCCCCACTTATACCACATTTCTTTACTAAGTGTCTCTTCACTTTCTCTAAAGACCATGCCTTTGAGGAACTTCCACCCTGGGCTGCAACTACTGATTGCTCTCCTCATGGGTGACTGAATTTCTTAGGTGACTATTTCAGGAAAGTTCTACTTAGACATCACTTTATTAAATGCTTTCCCTTTCCTTTCCTTCTTTTTTGTTTCCCTCCTGTATTCCTGCTTTCTTCCTGTTCACTCTATCTCTCTATTTCTTTCCTCCATGCTTTCTCCTTTTTTCCCTTCCTTCCCCACTTTTTTCACTATCTGTGAAAGGGTTTTATAAAACCCTTTCACAGATAGTGAAAAAAGAAATATATATATATATATATATATGTATATATATATACATATATATATATATTCCTATTGTAAA
>NC_058132.1:220569400-220714405 GCF_016433145.1 Gracilinanus agilis
TATATATATATATATATATATATATATTCCTATTGTAAATGCTACATTAAAGAATAGACACTGTCTCAGGTATACTTTCAGTAAGAATTCCAAGAGTATAATGAAAATGCTGACATTTACAGAAGGGCAATGCCGATGTAACACAATGCAAGACAGTACCATCTTATATAAGAACTTTTTTTAAAGCATTACAAAATGTTTTGCAAAGGTCAAATGCAGAGAGACTTTACAAAATATTTTTTCCTTAAAACTAATATTCAAGGAATCAGTTACTTCTATCTGTGTACCTACCATATACTAATACCAATTAACTTTCAAAGTGACTGGGAAAAAAGTAAAATATATCTTTAAATGTTTCACCTGGAATAAACGTAGATGGCACAAGGGAATGCAAAGACAATGGAAATAGTTGGAATATTTGAGAAGCATCTTTCAAAATATAAGTACCCCATAATGAGGGTACCTCTCAAGATAAAGAGAAAAAATTATAGAATAAATTCTAAGTAAGCAGAGCTTCTTTATCAGCACTATGAAAAGGTGTTGCAGGCTTTCCAAAACAGGGTTAGGTTGATGGCAGTGGCTTAACAGTTTGAAGGATAGGCACTTATTCTCCTATAAAGTGATCTGCAGAGAAATAAACAAGGTGGTAGAACTAAACTTAATCCCAAGGTTCTGAAGCATTTGGTAGTGGAGAAACAATGACTGAGGTTAGCACCAGTTAGTAGGATGAATTTGTTAAATACTAATACTCTTTTCTTTCCAATTGATATCTGTTTTCAGTAATCTCACTGCAGATGAATATTTACCCTTCTTTTGTCCTATCTTGCTTCCTCTTTCATCCCCAGAAGACATACCAGCAGTGGCTCTAGGGTCTCCACCAAAATAGCTGGTAGAGCAGATAGAGAACTGGACCTGGAGTCAGTCTCAGATACCATTCTGTTCTGTGATCCTAGACAAGTCACTTAATCTCTGTCTCAGTTTCATCTTCTATAAAATGCTTATAATTATTGAACTTACCTCTCAGAGATATTATAATATAATGAAATATTTGTAGACTTTTATAAATCTTAAAACATGATATAAACGCTACACTGATGAATAAGATGATGATTATAATGATGATTTCTTACATGCCCCATGAGGCAAGTATGTTTTGTTCAATTTTCCCTCATGGGTAGAAATTTTTAGAAATACCATTGATGCTCAGAGATAAAAAAGGAGAATTCCATACTTTGAGTACATAAAATATGAGAGGAACAAGGATTATTCTATAATAAAATAAATATTGGTTAAAATGATAGTTTTGATATATCAAAGGTTATAATTAAATATCTTTATGTAATCGGAGACTATGAAAGAGAAAGATGATCTGTTAAATAAATAAATATTGAATAATCCAAGAAAGCTTCTTTCATATCAGGAGAAACTTAGATTAGATAAAAAGAAGACATTTCTGAGAGTAAATACTTTGAGGTACTAGGATGTTTTCTAAATTACATTGTGGAGTCCCTTGTGTTGGATGTTGTAAGATGAAAATACTTATCCATCCATTTAACAGAATCTGATTAATGAATTAATTGTAGTAATGAGTATTGTTTTAGGTAACATTTTTGGGCCAAGAACAAAGAATTGATGGAAGCCAAAAAAAGAATATATGTCATTAGATATGAATATATTCTCTGTAATATGCTTTAGTAATAATGAAGTTGATTTTTTAAAGTGTGTTTGCTATTCTTCTATGGGATATTTTAAGAACTGATTTCTAACTACATTCAAAATTGTGGATCCTTCAATGAATCAATATGTTATATATATATTAAATCTTATATTGTTGTTCATCTCTCTTTCATTCTAAGTTACTTTGCCAAGAAAATATTTTAATAATTATTCCTTAGAAATTATTTTTCTCAATTAGAGAAGAAAAAGAAATTGAAGTGATTAAAGTAGGCAATGAGGACTTCCTGGTTAAGATGGCAGCAGAGTAAAAAGCAGCTGCTTAACCTCTCTTAACCGAAAAATATAGGATTGCTCAAGAAGACATAAAAACAAATACAGAGGAACTAAGGGACCGTACAACAGGGAGCAGCATTGGAGGTATATGGAATCAGGGCATTTCCATGCTATAAAGGGGTGAAACAGATCTCACTAAAATGTGAGCTGAGCAACCCCCTCCCCCACCCAACACCACCTACTCTGCCAAAGACAGCTCACAATAGTTAGAGCAAGTTTGGGGAACTCATTAAGTCCTTGGCAGCCACCTGGGGTCACCAGGGACTGCTCCTGAGAGTAGCAAGTCTTAAGACCCCAAAAGGCTAAAGAACATGCTGACTTTTAACGCAGAATCTGAGCACAGGCACGAGTACAGGCTTGGACAAAAGCCAAGACAAAAATCCTGAGCTCAGGCGATGACTCGGATCTTGAGCTCAGGTGAGGGCCTTGGGTGGTGACCCGGTGCAGAGGGATGCATGACTGTGGAAACAGTGGCTTGAGACTGTTAAAGGAGCCTTGGGCAGAGAAACAAGCAAAGGGAACACCAAGAGGCTTGACCCTGAGAACAACTAGACCTGAGACCTCAGGAGCCTAAAGAGTGCAGACAGAATCTGATTGTGAGGATAAACCTGAGAGGGCACAAGGCTAACAATGGCAAGCCAGAGACAAGAAACCCAAAAGAGAAAGATCATCAAGAAGAAATATGTAATACTCAACAACTTTTATGCAGATAAAATCCAAACAACAGAGCAAACAGCAGAGGAGAACAAACAAGTAATCATATCCAAACCTTCCCAAACTAATGAAAACTGGCCACAAACTATTGAAGAGTTCAAATCTGAGATGATGAGAAAGATGGAAGAGATTTGGTGAGAGAAATGGGAAATAGCTAAAAAGGAAATTAACAGGTCAAAAGACAGAAACTCCTAATTGGAGAAAGATAACAAAAATCAAACGAAATTGTAAGCAAATTGGAAAACAAAATATGGCAACAAAATAACAGTTTAAAAGGCAGAATTTCACAATTAGAAAGTGAGGCAAGTCAAATGAAGACCAGAAATAATGAGACTGAAAAGGAAGACCAAAAGATAATATCCGAAAACCAAAAGATTATAGCTGAAAACCAGTCCCTAAAGGATAGAATTAAGCAATTAGAAGCTAATGATTTCTCAAGACAGCAAGAACAAATAAAACAAAGTCAAAAGACTGATGAAATAGAAGGAAACATGAAATGTCTCAATGGGAAAATGACAGACCAAGAAAAAAGGTCTAGAAAAGACAATCTGAGAATCATTAATCTTCCTGACAAAGCAGAAATTAATAGAAATTTGGACTCCATACTAAAAGAAATTATTCAGCAAAATTGCCCTGAAGTTCTACAACAAGAGGGCAATATAGACATTGAAAGGATCCATAGATCACCCTCTACACTAGACTCAGGAAACACAATCCCTAGGAATATAATGGCCAAATTCAGGAGCTTATAAGTAAACGAAAAATTTTTACAAGAAGCCAGAAAGAGACAATTCAAATATCAAGGAGCACCAATCAGGATCACACATGATCTGGCAGAATCCACACTAAAAGACCTCAAAGCTTGGAATATGTATTCAGAAAGGCAAGAGAATTGGGTCTACAACCAAGGATCACCTACCCATCCAAACTAACTATATACTTCTAGGGAAAAGTTTGGGCATTCAACAAGATAGAAGATTTCCAAGTATTTGCACAGAAAAGACCAGGACTAAATGGAAAGTTCAATATCCAACCACAAAAATCAAGAGAAACATGAAAAGGTAAATAAGAAACAGAGAGGAAAGAAAACTTGTATTTTTTAAATTTGCCTCTTTAAGGGTTTCAATATGATCTAATTATTGCTATTCCTATGTGGAGAAATGTTATGTACAATTCTCTGTAAGGTACTCTATTCACTATTATAGTTTTCACAATTATAGTAATTACAAGAATTATTCATAGTGAGAGGTTGGAGTACTAAATGGTCGAAGATGATATGAGGGTGGGAAAGAGGGGGGTGAATAGTAGAGGAGACCAAGAGTAACTTGAATGAATAAGACAAATAGGATATTTTATTACACACAAAGAGGACATGGGAAAGGGAAGGAATGGATACTATTATAAGAAGGAGAAGAAGAGAATATTAAGAGGTAATATTTCAACCTTACTCTCAGTGTACTTAACCCAGAGAGGGAAGAGTAGCTTTATCCATTGGGATATACAAATCTATCTAACCCTACTGAGAAAGAAGGGATAAACCAAGGGGACCAGGTGAGTGGGAAGGTCAAAAAAGGGAGGGGAGAAGAAGGAAGAGGGAATTCATTAGGCCTTAAAAAATAAAAAGAGGGGAATAATAAGTGAGGGGTTAGAAAGGGTAGTAAATCAAGGGAGGGGACAAGGGTTACTGGCATAAAGCAAACCACTGGTTTAAAAGGAAATAGTATAAGAAGTAGGGGTAGAACTAGGAGAGGATACCAAAATGTTGGGGAATACACAACTGATAATTATAACTTTGAATGTGAATGGGATGAACTCACCCAAAAAAAAGAAGCAAATAGCAGAATGGATTAGAAACCAAAATCCTACCATATGTTGTCTACAAGAAACACATATGAGGTGGATGGACATACACAGATTTAAGGTAAAGGGTTGAGCAAAAGCCTTTGGGCCTGAAATGAGAAAAAGAAGGCAGGAGTAGCAATTATGATTTCTGACAAAGCCAAAGTAAAAATAGATATGATTAAAAAAAGAAAGGAAAGGCCATTATATCCTGATTAAAGTCAGTATAGACAATGAGGAAATAACAGTGCTCAATATGTATGAACTAAATGGCATAACAACCAGATTTGTAAAGCAGAAACTGGCAGATCTCAAGAAAAAATAGATAGTAAAACCATACTAGTGGGAGATCTAAATATTCCTCTTTTGGATCTAGATAAATCAAAACAAAAAATAAATAAGAAAGAGGTAAGAGAAATGAATGAAATCCTAGAAAAATTAGATTTAATTGATATGTGGAGAAAAATGAATAGGAACAAAAAGGAATACATCTTCTTTTCAGCTACACATGGTATATTCACAAAGATTGACCATGTCATAGGGCATAGAAATATGGCAAACAAATGCAAAAGAGCAGAAATAATAAATGTAACCTTCTCAGATCATAATGCAATAAAAATAATAATTTATAAGGACACCTGGACAGGCAAATCTAAAATTAATTGGAAATTAAATAATATGATTCCCCAAAAACAGTCAGTTAAAGAAGAAATCATATTCCATTGAAGAGAATGACAATGATGAGATATCCTACCAAGCTCTGTGGGATGCAGCCAAGGCAGTAATCAGGGGGAAATTTATATCCTTGAGTGCATATATTAACAAATTAGGGAGGGCTGAGATTAATACATTGGGCATGCAACTTAAAAAATTAGAAAGCAAGGAAATTAAAAATCCCCAGATTAAAACAAAATTAGAAAGACTAAAAATGAAGGGGGAAATTAATAAAATCAAAAGTAAAAGAACTATTGAATTAAAGAATAAGACTAGAAGCTGGTATTTTGAAAAAAAAAACAGATAAAATAGAAAACATACTGGTCAATCTAATAAAAAAAAGAAAGAAGAAAATCAAATTGATGGTGTCGAATATGAAAAGAGAGACCTCACCTCTAATGAAGGGGAATTAAGGAAATCATTAAACATTATTTTGCCCAATTATATGGCAATAAATATAGCAGTCTAGGAGATATGGACAAATATTTGCAAAAATACAAATTGACTAGATTAATGGCAGAAGAAATAGAATAGAATAGAAAAATAAATTGAACAAGCCATCAAAGAACTCCCTAAGAAAAAATTGCCAGGGTCTGATGGATTCACAAGTGAATTCTATCAGACATTCAAAGAGCAACTAATCCCAAAAGTACACAAATTATTTGATATGATAAGCAAAGAAGGAGTCCTACCAAATTCCTTTTATGACACAAATATGGTACTGATCCCAAAGCCAGGTAGATCAAAATCAGAGAAAGAAAACTTCAGATCAATCTCCCTAATGAACATAGATGCAAAAATTTTAAATAGAATATTAGCAAAGAGACTTAAGGAATTGATCAAGAGGATCATCCACCATGATCAGGTTGGATTTATACCAGGAATGCAAGGATGGTTCAACATTAGGAAAACCACCCACATAATTGACCATATCAACAATCTAACAAACAAAAATCACATGATTATCTCAATAGATGCTAAAATAGCCTTAGACAAAATACAGCATCAGTTCCTATTGAAAACCCTGGAAAGTATAGGAAGAGACGGACCTTTCTTAAAAATAATAAACAGTATATACCTAAAACCATCAACAAGCATCATATGCAATAGGGATAAATTAGAAACCTTTCCAATAAGATCAGGAGTGAAACAAGGATGCCCATTATCACCTCTATTATTTAACATTGTACTAGAAACACTAGCGTTAGCAATTAGAGAAGAAAAAGAAATTGAAAGTGTCAAAATAGGCAATGAGGAGACTAAGCTATCACTCTTTGCAGATGACATGATGGTCTACTTAAAAAATTCTAGAGGATCAACTAAGAAGCTTGTAGAAATAATAAACAACTTTAACAAAGTTGCAAGATACAAAATAAATGCACATAAACCATCAGCATTTCCATATATTTCCAACCCATCACAGCAGCAAGAGGTAGAAAAAGAAACACCATTTAAAATCACCCTAGACAATATCAAATACTTAGGAATCTATCTACCAAAACTAACACAGGAATTATACGAAAACAACCACTAAACACTTTCCAAACAAAACTAGATCTAAACAATTGGAAAAATATTGATTGCTCATGGGTAGAATGAGCTAACATAGTAAAAATGACCATTATACCCAAATTAATTTACCTATTTAGTGCCATACCTATCAAACTACCAAAAAATTGTTTTTACTGATTTAGGAAAAACTATGACAAAGTTCATCTGGAATAACAAAAGATCAAGAATATCAAGGGAAATAATGAAAAAAAGTGAAGGAAAGAGTCCTAGAAGTACCAGATATTAAACTGTACTATAAAGCAGTAGTCATCAAAATAATGTTACTGGCTAAGTGACAGAAGGGAGGATCAGTGGAATAGAATTGAGGTAAGTGACATCAGCAAGACAGTGTATGATAAACCCAAAGAGCCCAACTTTTGGGACAAAAATCTACTATTTGACAAAAACTGTTGGGAAATTTGGAAAATATTATGGGAGAGATTAGGTTTAGATCAACATCTCACACCCTCTAACAAGATAAATTCAGAATGGGAGAATGACTTGAATATAAAGAAGGAAACTATAAATAAGTTAAGTGAACATAGAATAGTTTATTTGTCAGATCTCTGGGAAAGGAAAGATGTTAAAACCAAGCAAGAGGTAAAGAAAATTACAAAATGTAAAATAAATAATTTTGTTTATATCAAACTAAAGGCTTTTGTACAAACAAAAACAATGTAGCCAAAATCAGCATGAAAACAACAAAATGGGAAAAATCTTTATAACAAAAAACTCTGACAGGGGTCTAATTACTCAAATATACAAGGAGTTAAACCAAGCCATTACCCAATTGATAAATGCGCAAGGGACATGAATAGGCAATTTTCAGATAAAGAAATCAAAAGTATCAATAAACACATAAGAAATTGTTCTAAATCTCTATTAATTAGAGAAATTCAAATCAAAACAACTCTGAGGTATCACCTCACACCTAGCAGATTGGCTAAAATGAAAGGAGAGGGTAATGAATGCTGCAGGGGATGTGACAAAACTGGGACATTAATGCATTGTTGGTGGAACTGTGAACTGATCCAAGCATTCTGGCTGGCACTTTGCAACTATGCTCAAAGGGCTATAAAAGAATGCCTGCCCTTTGATCCAGCCATACCATTACTGGGTTTTTACCCCAAAGAGATCATAGATAAACAGACTTGTACAAAAATATTTATAGCTGCACTCTTAGTGGTGGCAAAAACCTTGAAAACCAGGGTATGCTCTTCAATTGGGGAATGGCTGAACAAATTGTGGTATATGTTGGTGATGGAATACTATTGTGTTCAAAGGAATAATAAACTGGAGGAATTCCATGTGAACTGGAAAGACCTCCAGGAATTGATGCAGAGTGAAAGGAGCAGAGCCAGAAGGAATTTGTACTCAGAGACTGATACACTGTGGTAAAATTGAATGTAATGGACGTCTACACTATCAGCGATGTAATGACCCTAGACAATTCTGAGGGAATTATGGAAAAGAATGCTACTCACATTCAGAGGAAGATATACAGGAGAGAAAACACAGAAGAAAAACAATTACTTGAACACTTGGGTTGATGAGGACATGATTGGGGATGTAGACCCAAAAGGACCACACCAATGTAACTATCAATAATATATAAATAAGTCTTGACTAACCACACATGTTAAAACCAGTGGAAATGAGAGTTAGCTATGGTGGGGGAGTTTGAGGGTGAAAAGGATAAAGTAAAAACTTGAATTATGTAACCATGGAAAATTTTTCTCAAAATTAAAAATTAATTAAAAAAAGGAAAGTGATGAATGTTGGAGGGATATGGCAAAATTTGGACATTAATGCATTGCTGGTAGTGTTGTGAATTGATCCAATCATTCTGGATGGCAATTTGGAACTATGCTCAAAGAGCTATAAAACTGTGAAACAGAAGAAAGACAACTGCTTGAACACATGGATTGAGGTGGACATGACTGGGGACGTAGACTCGAAACTACCACACCAATGCAACTATAAACAATTTGGAAATAGATCTTGATCAATGACGCATGTTAAAACCAGTGGAAATATGCATCAGCCATGGGGGAGGGGGAGCTCAAGGAGTAAAGGGGAAAGTAAGAGCATGAATTATGTAACCATGTTAAATGTTCTAAAAATAAATATTAATAAATGTTTTTTTAAAAAGTAGGCAATGAGGAAACTATCACTCTTTGCAGATGATATATGATGGTATACTTAGAGAATCAGAGATAATCATCCAAAAAACTAGTGGAAAGAATAACTTTAGCAAAGTTGCAGGATATATTTTGTATCAAATAAATAAATCAAATAAACTCAAATAAATCATCAGCACTTCTATATATTTCCAATAAAACTCAGCAGCAGGAGTTAGAAAGAGAAACTCCATTCAAAGTCATTCTAGACAATATAAATTGTTTGGGAATCTATTTGCCAAGACAAAGTCAGGATTTATATGAACATACTACAAAACAGTTTTCACACAAATAAAACTATATGTAAACAAAATTGGAAAAAATATTAATTGTTCATGGGTAGGATGATCTAATATAATAAAAATGGCAATATTGCCTAAATTCATTTATTTATTCAGTGACATACCTGTCAATTTACCAAAAACTTTTTTTATGGAACTAGAAAAATGTATAACAAAGTTCATTTGGTAGAACAAAAGATCAAGAATATCAAGGGAACTAATGAAAAAATATGTGAAGGATGGAAGCCTAGGAGTACCAAAACTTAAATTTTACTGTAAAGGACTGATCATCAAAACAATCTGTCACTGGCTCAGAGACAGGTGGATGAATGGAATAGATTTTGGGTAAATGACATCACCAAGATAGTATCTGATAAACCCAAAGATCCCAGCTTTGGGGAGAAGAACCTAGTATTTGACAAAAACTGCTGAGAAAATTAGAAAACAGTATGTGAGAAATTAGGTTTAGTTCAACATTTCACACCCTATACCAAGATAAATTCAAAATGGATAAATGCCATAAATATAAAGACAGAATGTATAAGTAGACTAGATGAACACAGAATAGTATACAAGTCAGATTTATGGAAAAGGAAGGAATTTAAGACCAAGCAAGAGACAGAGAAAATTACAAAATGTAAAATGCAAAAAATGTTTTTTGCACAAACAAAACAAATGCAATCAAAATTAGAAGGGAAGTGAAAAACTTGGGGAAAATAACAAAAAACCTCTGACAGAGGTCTAATTTCTCAAATTTATAAGGAACTAAGGCAAATGTATAAGAAATCAAGCCATTCCCCAATTCACAAATTATCAAGAGACTTGTATAGGCAGTTTTCAGATGAAGAATTCAAAACTATCAGCAATCATATGAAAAAGTGTTCTAAATCCCCCCTAATTAGAGAAATGTGAATCAAAACAACCTTGATGTACCACCACACACCTAGCAGATTGGGAAATATAAAAGTAAAGGAAAATAATGAATGTTGGAAGGGATGTGGTAAAATTGAGACACTAATGCATTGCTGGCGGAGTTGTGAATTAATCCAACCATTCTGGAAGGGAATTTGGAATTTTGTCTAAGGGCTTCAAAAGAATGCATGTCCTTTGATCCAACAATTCCACTACTAAAGGGACAATGATAAAAAACAAAGAGAACTTCATAGAAGTTCTCTTTGTAGTGGCAAAAAATTGGAAAATGAGGGGGTGTTGTCCCTCAATTGGGGAATGACTGAAAAAATTGTGCCATCTGATTGTGATGGAATACTATTGTGCTGTAAGGAATGATGAACTACACAATTTCCATATTTCCATGGAAATGGAAGAACCTTTTTAGTTAGAAATACCTTGAATCCATAAAAACTACATTACCCAAACTACCTTTCTGTATTACCTAGAATGGTTTTCCTTTTGTCTACGTTCGCATATAAGTTCCGCTGCTCCACCTAGTTTTTTCCTCTTTTGCTCTGGCAAGCAGACTGAATAGCCAGGTCTCTTACTTTAGTTATTATTACTAAAACTTTATTAAATATAATAGTTATTGGATATTAATTTTAAAATCCACATTTTTGGCTAACCAGCACGAGATAGAATTCTCAAATATTTTTAAGAGAGATTTTCAGTTAAGTTAGAAGGTTTTTTCTCTGGCCAACCCTGCCAGCCTGATTTCTGCTAGCCTTGCTCTCTGTCTCCTGCTGCAGCTGCCACTTCTCGAGTCCACCTGCTTGAGTTGCTGCTTTTAGATCTCCTTCCTCTCTGAATTCCCATTTTGAACTGCTTTTTTCCCATGGACAGGTGAGAACTTCAATTCCTTCCCCACCCCACATGGGTTTTCCAGAGTATCCTAGCTATTTTTTCAGCGGGGTGCGGGGAGGGGGGAGAGACAGCGTGGAGCAGAAAAACCGTGCTATTGAGACACACCCCCTTCTACCCTTTTTTGGAGCTGAAGTCTTATGCTGACTCTGGATTCCTGGCTAAGAGAGACTTGCAACTCAGGAATTTTTTTTTTCCCAAGAAGGGAATACTCTGCCTTATCTTTTGAGGGAAAATAGACCAAAAATCAGTAGATTTGAAGTCAAAGTTTTGAGAATAAGCCTTTTTTTTTCTTCTCTCTTCTAACTCAGAGTGACTGTGGGGTAACCAGTCCTTCATATGCAAATACACTATTATTTCCCTCAAAGTTTTGCCCTTCTAGTCAGGGTCTTTTGTTTAACTTCTAAATAAAATCCATTCTTTTTTTTTTTTTAGAAATAATGCTGATTCAAAGCATGCTTGAAACAACAATTTGAGTTTGTAGAGCTAAAAAATGTAGTTTGGATCTGTTTAAGTCTTTTCTTGGGGGTTTTTATTTTCATTGGAGATTTCCCACTTTACTTCTCAGGAATGTGTAACAGGCTAGGGGGCTGCTTAAACTACAAACCAAACCAAAATGTTTTGACAAAGTTTTAAAAATTTTAAATACTCTCAACATGCAGAATGGAGATTCTGCTCAGTGCAGAATTCTCTCTCACTCTGATGAAATTCAGAGTCTGACAAACGAAATACAAATGGATAATAAATTTTTGAGGAGGGTAAAGAACCTTAAAAGAGATCTGGAAGTCTATTGATTGCTAATAATTTTCAGCTTCTCCCCTCAAGATAGTAAACAAGATTGGAATTGGTAAAAAAGATTTTTGTCTACTCTGCCTGTACCTTGTCATTTGCTTACATTATTGTATTTGCTGATTTCTTTAAGGTTTAAATGTTTAAAGTTTCTCTGTATTAATTTAATCAGTATCTTTTCTGTGATATGATTATTTACCTGTACAATTTCCCTATGATTTTACTGAAGAACATATCATTTTAAAAAGCCCATAAGTCTTATGTGTCCTGGATTTGTCATCTGAACTATTGAGGTCACATGTTGCTTATACAGCTTTTTCTTCCTTTCTGCCTTTGTTAATTGTCACATATATGATAGTTGGACTCCATAAAAACTGTATACAACATTTGAGGAATTTAATTATCTAAATATTTTAATTGTTTTTAATGGGGCCATTTTGAAGCTCAAGTGATTATTATATATCCCTGCCTCTGCATTTGTAAAAATAATTAATGAATAAGACATGTAACAGTCTCATACAAGAGGATATGGGAAGGTGTTCTTAGGGCATGTTACCCCTAGAAGCCTCTCAAGAGGAAGCATTCCACAGAAAGCAAGTGACTTATGGTTGGTTTAATACTTTGAGTCTTCAGCTTATTCTACTCTTCCACCAGAATAATTTAAATTCTTGGTGATGTTTTAGACTGAAATAGGTTTTCATCAACAGTTGCAAGTTTGAAAGATTTGCTATATCTGTTGAATTTGTGACAAGTATACATCAGTTCATAGGTTTTTTAAATATCACACAGCAAGTGGCTATATATAAACTCATGTGAATCCTATATAATAATGGGTTTGTATACTATTGTCAATAACTGGGTTATTGTGAATTTTGCGAATTTGGTACTTTATTTGAATGTGCATTATCTACTCTACTACTGTTTTATTTTCAGAAAGCTGTTATTTTGTAAAAAATCATTTGCACTCACACAGTGGCTCATGGCCATGTTTAAAAAGGAAATGAATCTCATTTTTTTCATGAAGAACCTTTGTATTCTACCTATTCTTGGCTGACCCAGTGAGTCACTGATTATAAGCTATATATTTTTGAATTTTAAAGCATTTTTAAATTCTTTTTAAATATAGTATTTGAATACTTTGAAGTACATAAAATGAATATTAATCTTTTTTTAATTTTGCATCAATAATAGTATAAAGTACTTTTGTTTTATTTTTTTAAACCCTTAACTTCTGTGTATTGGCTCTTAGGTGGAAGAGTGGTAAGGGTGGGCAGTGGGGGTCAATTGACTTGCCCAGGGTCACAGAGCTGGGAAGTGTCTGAGCCCAGATTTGAACCTAGGACCTCCCATCTCTAGGCCTGACTCTCAATCCACTGAGCTACCCAGCTACCCCAAGTACTTTTGTTTTAAAATGTAAATGCATACTCAAAAATCTTTAAAATATAGAATAATACCATTGATTATTTAAAAAATTATGGGATTTTGCATAATGATTCTGCCTGATCCCAGGAGAATGGAATTTAAAAAGAGCCATTCACAGTGCTAAAGAAGCACAAAGCTAACCTGCATGGTGCCAATTGAGCACAAGGTCAAAGAGACCAACCAATCCCAATGGGGTTGATATAATTTTGATCCAAGATAAGAGGACTTGAACTTGTTTGGGGTTCAAGGTTGAGGTTGTTTTGACATATGTCAGAGGTGTGTAAATAGAATTAGCTCCAGCCCATTAATAGTCAAAATTCTACTCAACCCAGGCGTGCTAATGATGTCACCCTAACCTCCCTTAGTGGGGAGGGGAGACGAGTTACCCACACGTGACAATAAGTAACAAATCAAGAATAAGGGACTGCCCTTTGGGCAGTCCAAATCAATGTAGAAACTGCCATTTGTCCATTTGAATTAGAGGTGGACCACAGGAAGTGATTAAAGACACTATCTCTTTAAGTAAGTTAGTGAACTTCCTGTGGGGGTAGTTGCTGTCTCGAACTGGAAGAAGAAGCATCTCCTGAGATCACAGACAGCTTACACTCTATATTGTCACGTGGGTAAATTAGGCTGACTTCCTTGGCCTAGCTGGGCCTATTCTAAACTCTGCCTATCTGGCTGTTGGGCCTTGTGTCTTACAGCTTCATTTATTAAGCTTTATAACCTTCTTCTTTCTCCGTCCAGGCCTTTGGCCTGGACTAGCCTCTCTCCTTTTCTCTTAAATCCTACTTTTTACCTACCAGACTGTAAATAAACTCTTCAACCTGATGCTGACTTGGGTCTGATTTAATTACGGAATCAACCTGAATTGTTGATTCCTGGAGGCCACATATTTAATATATATATATATCTATAAATACCTAAATTTTCCTTCTTACAGAGGTAGGTCTTCCTCTGAACCACATTCTAACAAGCACCTCTTTAGCTGCCATCCTGCCTCTCATTTGCTCTAGTCCCTTTTCTGTCTTTCAAAGTGGCAAACTTTCTTTAGTCCTGGTTACTGATTCGGTAAGTACACAATTGCTTACATCACTTTAATTAGGTCCTGATTCAAGGACCTTATAGGTTTATTTTTTCCTTTACTTAGATTTTTTTAATATAGACATAATATTTTAATATTTTATATTTCATCCACAAGTTATTTTTTCTTTTTTATGTAGATTTTTTTTTGTTTTTGTTTTTTTGTTTTTTTTTACCCTTGTACTTCGGTGTATTGTCTCATAGGTGGAAGATTGGTAAGGGTGGGCAATGGGGGTCAAGTGACTTGCCCAGGGTCACACAGCTGGGAAGTGGCTGAGGCCGGGTTTGAACCTAGGACCTCCTGTCTCTAGGCCTGACTCTCACTCCACTGAGCTACCCAGCTGCCCCCTTTTATGTAGATTTTTTAATGTTTTTTATTTATTTTGCAATTGATTCATATACCTTATAACTCAGCCATGTATCCCTGAGTGATCCCTGTGTTATTATCCATACCAGGAGTGACTGTTATTGTTGTGAATTTTTATTTGAATTTGAGCCTAATTTTAACAGAAGACTACCTCCCAGAATGTAGAAGGCAAACTTTCTGGAGAAGGTGCCATGAAGATGCCTGCAGAGACCACATACTATACCAGTAGATCCAGAGTGAACTTTGAGATATGGTGAATTTGAACTTTGGGGAGTTGAATGCATTTGTTTTGAGTGTATACTTTTATGACAAAGGGGACTGCCCCCAAATTGGCCTTTTGTCAATGTAGCAATCATTTGTTTTTTTCTTTTTCTCTTTTATTTCCCTTTTATCCCCAACTTATTGTAATTTCTCTTTAGAAACTATAATATTTTGTCTACCTCCAGTTAAAGCTATGAGTTAATTATGTAGAAATGATCCATTGGGGAGACTGGTCTCCCAAAGGATCATGGGGGGAATATATAGTTAGAAATATCTTCAATCCCTAAAAACTACATTACCCATACTTTCTTTTTGTATTACCTAGAATGCTTTTCCTTTAGTTTACTTTTGTGTGGTCATATTCTGTATAAGTTCTGAGGCTCTGCCTCACTCTTCCTCTTTTGCTCTGGTGAGTGGGCTGAATAGCAGGTCTTTTTACTTTAATTATTATTAATACAACTTTATTAAATATAATACTTAGTTATTGGATATTAATTTTAAAATCCACAAACCTCAGTGAACTGATGTAGAATGAAATGAGCAGAACCAAGAGAACATTGTACAAAGAGAGTGAGACATTCTAGAACTATTCAATTTAATCGACTTCACTACTTGTAGCAGTACAATGATCCAGGACAATCCTGAGGGACTTATGAGAAAGAATGCTGCATTAAGAGAAAGAACTATGGGAGTAGAAACACAGAAGAAAAACAAATGACTTATTACTTGTTTATATGAACATATGATTTGGGGTTTTGGTTTAAAGATTTCTCTATTGCAAAAATGAATAATATGGAAATAGGTATTAAAAATAAAAACAAAAATAAACTAATATTTTCCTATCATCCAAAAACATTTTGTCACCTAACAAATACAGTAATTAATATGACTCTTAGTTGTAACTACTAATTTTTATGATTTCTCTTCAAGAAATGTATACTTTCATTGCCATAAAAAACATTTTTACCTCTTTTTACATTTTGAAGACATTCAATTTGAAAAAATAATTTAATTAACTCTTTGTTTTACAAGTAAAACCATATTTCTGTGATTAGAAAATTAGATTAAAATATTCACTTCTTGCATCTCATATAAGGGAAAAATATTTATGTAATTATTTTCTATATTTTTCCTTTTGTTGAAATTAATTAGACATCTATATATTTTAAAACATATAAGGATCAACACTAGTACTAGTAGTTAATAGAAATATATTTTAATATATTTCCAATGTCTTTGTAATTTTTGCTACTTACAAATCTTCTGACCTTGAACAAGTCACTTGACTTCTCTGAATCTTAACTTCTATGTCTAGAAAATAAGAAGATTGGCCTATATGAATTTTAATGTCATTTCAGTCTCTAAATGTGTAGTGAGTACTTGAATTAATACAGGATTATTTCAAGTTAAAGTAAAGAAAAAATAAACAAGAAAAACAAGAAAACAAAAATAAAAAAGAATAAGCATGAATACAACAACACAAAACATAATGGCTGCCAAGCAATTCCACATTTTCTAGAATTTATTGTATTTTGTGTAAATAGAATTGTGTTCCCCAGGACTTTCCCTGGAATTCCTTTACTTTTCCCAGAATACCATGAATTACATTCCCTACTTTGAGACCTTTTTTGTAAATAAGTTTGCTGCAACCCCTCCTTTTTTGCTCTCTTTTCATGGTCCAGGCAACTCTCTCTTTGCTAAGGCTATCAATTTCCTTTTTCTTCAAGTTATTATTAACAAATTCTTATAAAAATATAATACTTGATGTATTTGGATATTAATTTTAATGTTACATTTCCAAGATACCATATGGACTATTATATGGTGATGACAACGTAGTGAACTTGAGAAAGCACTGAATACCAGGACAGTTGCCCTATACCTATGTATTATCAATTATTTCTGGATGTTAAATTAATAATATTCTCTCTGAAAGTCAGTTTTCTTTTCCATAAAATTAGACAATTGAACTAGATAAATTTGAAATCACTTTCATTTCTAACACTGTATGAATCTATGATATCTTTCCAGTTATTCTGTATAAACAAAATGTACAGCACACACTTTCATACTTGTTTTTTTTTCCAGAATACAATGTACTTTTAAATATAAATATGTAAATTTTTATTATATATGAAAGAATTCTTCAGTTATAATTTATCTTCTCAGTTACCTGTTTTGGTAAAAATAAAGCTTACAACTTTTTACAACTGTGTGTTTCCTCTTCTATTTCAGATATCATGAGACCAGATCACTGAATGTTCTAAAAATTGTGTGTCCCTTTAGCAAACCTAGATGTTCTGAACTTTGATTTCTTTGTAAAGTTGTGAAGAAGCCAGTTTACAAAGAGATTTTGGGAACTGCCATGAACACAAATACAAAACCTTCTATTCAACTACCTTACAATCATTTTATCTTTTTCAACACAAAATAAATCTTTGTCCGTGATAGATCTCTGTTAATTTGACATCTGTACCAGAATTGAAATGATTTTTGATTGCTGAAGGAAAAAAAATTACTTTCAACTCTCAAATTATGAGAAATCAAGTGGAAAAAAGAGTTATCAATTTATAAGCTCTGATAGAGAGGGTTGGATTTCTACTTAAGATTGGAATTGAATGTCAAATACATCTGTAATAGCCCTTCTGAGATAGTGCAATACTGATATATTCTAAATAACCATCACACATTTTGGAATAGAAACATTTAATGTTACAATAGAAGTTTTCTGTCCTCAAACTAGCATGTACTTAATACAATCCCACCACAGCTCTGATATTCAGAGATATAATATCTTTCAAAGACTTCACTATCTTTCTTTAAATATATCAATTTTAAACCTAAAAAATTAAAACATCTTATAATCTGAACAGGCATGGCAATCTATTGGATGTCTGAATTGTGAAAACTCTTCACAGGAATCCATGTCATTTCTTTGCAGTATCAGCTGTTTTCTTAAAACTTTTGTTCTACTTTGACTGCCTAATGTGCAAGTTAAAAAATAGAAGTTTTGACATTATTCATTTGATTTTCAGTTTGTTAAATTACCTTAAACTTGCCTTGTCAATTATATTTAATTTTCTTTAAAGAATATTATTCCTTTGATCTTTTCATTTTCCAATATTCTTAAGGGGAAAAAAGTGAAATTTAACCAAGTCTGTGGTACATACTATTCTTTAATAGCATTAGTTTAATTTTTAGGTTTCTTTACATGAAATTTATATTTTTTTATTTTAGTAATATTGTAATTTTGAGTTAATTGAATCAATTTTCCCCAATAATTTCAAGATCTCAGTGAATCAGATTAAAAGAAAAAATACTCTAGTTGCAGTTAATATGAGCTGAAAAGGTAAATTCCTCAATTTAAAAGGCACTTTAGTTATTGTCTTCTATGTTTTGATTATCATCCTAAGTACTTAGCACATTGTGTACATAATAGTTTTTGCTAAAAGAAAATATAAGACCTGAGTGTAACCATTCTCTAACATTACAATTCAATAGAATTTAAGCTGTCAGAATGTAAGGAGTGTTGTTTTCCCCACTTTTCTTTTGTCTTTTCGCTGTGAAGATTAATACCTTATACATTGTGAATACTTTCTAAATTAAGAATAAATAAAGAAATGGCCAGAAATCTCTCTCCATTCATAACAATCCAGGAAAAATTTCCTAAATGAGTATGACTATTATTTTGAAAAGTATTATTTTTGACAATAAGGAAGTGGTTCTTAACCTTTTGTTATATGTCATGGGCTCTTTTGACAATCTGGTGAAGTCTTTGATTCATTCTCAAAATAATGCTTTTAAATGCATAAAACAAATAAATAGTATTACAAAGGAAAAATATTTTTAAAATATATATTTTTCCAAAGCCTAATTGGCTTTTTGTCAATGAGCCTAGCAAAACATTGGTTTTGCTCTCTCTCTTTCTATCTCTTCTACTTACCTATTAACTAACTATTGTAGTTAGAACTTTAGGGGTACAAGATGATTTTGTCAAATGATCAATTGGGGAAACTGGTCTCCCAAATGATCCCGGGGGGGGGGGATTGTGATAATTAAATTAAGTCTACACAAAGGTTGAACACATTCCAACCCTGGGAGGTCATAAACCATGTGTGATAGAGTGAGTAACCAATCATAATCAAAGCTCCCCATCCCCATGCTTTCTATGGGAAAGCATCTATTGTGATTGGAAACGAAGGCTAAGGGAAAACACTGGAAGTGATATATATGTGACCCCTTAGGAAGAGGAAGAGGAATGAGACTGCCAGTGGTGTGGTGAAAGAGACCTGAGTGAGCTTCGCTGGTTCATGACCAAGACTGTTCCACATGGTGAGTGTAAAGACTGAATCTTCGTGAACTTCTATTGGGAAACTTCCCTTTATAGACTCTGTGAGTGGAATTTGCTTCATTCACTTCTGGGCCTCAGGCCCTTTTAACTCTCTGCTGAGGGTTAAGATATACCTGGACTAATCAGTGAGATAGATTCTTAATGTCTTTCTCTCTCTCTTCTCTCATGTAAATAAGTTTACATAAAGATCAATTTTGATTTAAGATTATTCTTAATTGAGGATTGATAATAGTTCAGTCCTCTGGTGACCACCTTTTAATATATTGAACCCATAAAACCTCTTTCCTCCTTACATTAATAGGTGATTTACATACATATTAATTTATTGTTTCATCTTCATTAAATATTTGCATCTTGGAGTAGGAGTATTAATTATTATGCTTCTCAAGAGTTTTTTGGGTTTGGATTTTCTTCTTTAAACACAGTTTTATGCTTTACAAATGTGAATTGTGTTTGCAGTGAAGTTAGTACTTGTGTATTGGGTAGTGTCAGATAGTGATTTTCCCTTATTTTACCATAAGCCAAATAAACTGGAAAAAAAAAAAAACATCTCCCAAATTGTAGCAGGGATCTTTCTCTTTTCATTAGATGCCCTTGACATAAATAATGAATTTGTTACAAATATTTTTGTAAAGAACTAGAAAAATATATTTGTTCAATGAGGGGGGAAATATTAATGTGAGTAAAAGTATGCTTTCTAATAGTTTGGGACTTGGAGTCTAAAAACCAGGGGGCTCGTCCATACTTTAACACTTAATGGATTTCTGAACAGGGGGAAATAACCAATTCTTTTTGAGATTTTTTCTTCAGTAATTTTTGTAGATTTTATCTCAGAAGGTGGTGAGGAAAAAAGTTGTGTGAATTTAAAGGTATTATATGAATATTAGCTATTAATTAATTTTGGGTGAAGGGAAGGGTATAGTTTCATTGGTATAAAAAATTTCCTGTGAGGAACATCTATCTCATAATGTAAATTACTCTGCAACTTAAAATAAGAATAATTATCTAACTTCATATTGCTTATTCTATGCCACAAATTATGCCATCCACTTTCAGATAATATTTCCTTTGATTTTCACAACCCTGTGAGGTAGATATTATTATTACCGTCCTTTTAGTGATGGGGAAACTGACACAGAGAGTAGCTAAATGACCTGTTAGGGGAAACATAGCCAATAACTGAATAATTGAGAAAAGCTTTGAACTAAAAAAAATGTACGTGCTAACTATAGTTCCAGTGCTCTAAAGACTGTGACAATTAGTTGCTACTTCTTAATTTATTTTTGATATGTCCTATTATTTAAATTTTTATTATCTTAAGGTAAATAACATATGTGTTATCCATTTGAAATCATGAAAATACATTTCCATATTAGTCATATTACAAAAAATAATAAAAGAAATAAGATCTTAGTCAGTCTCTAATAATATCAAGATATCAAGCTTCTCCTTTGTCCCTCAAAAAAAGCTGTGGGGAATATAGGTTGAGAAAGTGAACTTCATTAGAGATTGGCCTTTTCTGAGCCTTGCCAGAAGACATTGCCCTTCCTTCATTTTCAAATGATTTCCAGCTGCTTGATGGGAGGGGTTTGAGAGCAACAAGTACCTACCCCTCCCAACTTACTCAAGCCTGTGTGTGGGGAAGGAGAGAGTCCTGCAGGTTTCTAGCTCAGGCCAATCCATCAGCTTCCCAAAATCTCTGTTATTATAAACATAACATAAGTTTCACTGGATAGGTAATTCTTGATTGTAATCCTACATCCTTTTCCTTCTGGAATATATTCTAAGCTCTTTGATCCTTCAGTGTAGAAACTCTGAGGTCCTGAATAATATTGACTATGGATCCACAATATTTGAATTGTTTCTTTCTGGTTGCTTGTGATATTTTCTTTTTGCCTTCAAAGTTCTGATATTTGGGTTTAAGTCTTAGGAGGCTTTTTTTTGGGGGGGGGGCAGTGATATCTTTCAGGAGGCATTTAGTTGATTATTTAAAGTTCTGTGTCCACTCCTTGCTTTACAATATCAGAGCAGTTTTCCCTACTAATTTCTTGTAATTTTTTGTCCAAATAAATTTTTTTAATCATGACTTTTAGGTATTACAATGATTCTTAAGTTATCTCTCCTGCATTTATTTTACACATCAGTTGGTTTTCCAATGTGATAACTCAGATTTGCTACTTTTTCATTCTTTTGATTTTATTTTATTGTTTCCTGATTGCTAATGGATTAATAACTTCCATTCGCTTAATTCTTATTATTAGGGAGTTACTTTTCCTTTTGACTAATTCTAATTTTTAAGAAGTTGTTTCCTTCATTGGATTTTTGCTTATATCCTTCCAAGTTCTCATTCCTTTTGTTCATTTCTTTTCCCAACATCTCTTCAACTATCCTTTAAAAAATTGCTCTCTTTTTAAAACTCTCCCAGGAGTTATTTTTTGGACTTGGTATCCTTTCAAATGTCCTTTGAGGTCTTATATATTTTATTTTATCATTATTGTCCTCTTCTGAATTTGTATTTTTAACTTCCTTATCACTAACATAACTCTTTAAGTGAGGGCTTTTTTTATCTTTTACTCTTTTTCTAGCTTTTTTTTTTCAAGACCTATCCTATATATTGAAGTTTAGTTTTATTCCTGTGGTGGATGGAGTACTTTCTCAAATAAGCATTGTATCTACTCTGGAGTTCAGGGGCAGCCTGGATGCTTTTGTGTTCTATAGTGAGCATCTAGTTGACTTACTGTGGGTAGGCTTGCAGCCATTTTGTCCAGATTCAGCCTATGCTGGAGTAAGACATATTCTTTTCTCACTCATTTCCAGTTCACTCAGGTGCCAAATGACAGTGCAGTGCTCTGCTTCTCTAGCTTCCAGTTCCTTAGTTGCTGCTTGTGCTGGATTGCTCTCTTTAACCCTCCCTATTTGATAGAAACAGGAGTTTGACCTTTGGAAGGAACACTTTCATTCTGTCTTCTGATGATCCTTCTGTTCCAGAATTCAGGTTCAAGTATTGTTTCTTTATGTGTGTTTGTGTGTTTTTGGAAATGTATTTCAGCAAGCTCAGATATTTCTTACTCTGCTGTATTAGAACTTGGATGTGGAAGTCCTCCGGGAGGCTAAGCTCCTTTTTTGTTCAAGGCATTCAGGAATTCAATAATTTTTATTTTTTATTTTTTTCATGATTGTTGTTTTTATTTTCCCCTTCATGCCCACAAAAAGATCTCCCCCCCCATATCCAACACATATTTCCACTGGTTTTAACATGTGTGATCAATCAAGACCTATTTATATATTATGGATAATTGCATTGGTGTGGTCATTTTGAGTCTACATCCTCAACCACACCCGCATCAACCCATGTGTTCAAGCAGTTGTTTTTCATTTGTTTCCACTCCTGCAGTTCTTCCTCTGAATGTGGGTAGCCTTCTTTACCATAAGTCCCTCAGAATTGTCCTGGGTCATTGCATTGCTGCTAGTACAGAAGTCCATTACATTCAATTTTACCACAGTGTATCAGTCTCTGTGTATAATTTTCTTTTGGCTCTGCTCTTTTCATTCTACATCAATTCCTGGAGGTCTTTCCAGTTCACATGGAATTCCTCGAGTTTATTATTCCTTTGAGCACAATAATATTCCATCACCAGCATATACCACACTTTGTTAAGCCATTCTTCAATTGAAGGGCATACCCTTGTTTTCCATTTTTTTGCCATCACAAAAAGCACAGCTATAAATATGTTTGTACTAGTCTGTTCATCTATGATCTCTTTGGGGTACAAAATAGCAATGCTATGGCTGGATTGAAGGACAGGCAGTCTTTTAGAGCTTTTTGGGCATACTTCCAAATTGACATCCAGAAAGGTTGGATCAATTTATAGCTCCACTAGCAATGCATTAATGCCCCAATTTGCCACATCCCCTCCAACATTCATTACTCTCCCCTGCTATTATTTTAGCTAATCTGCTAGGTGTGAAGTGAATACCTCAGAGTTGTTTTGATTTGCATTTCTCTAATTATTAGAGATTAAAACACTTTCTTATGTGCTTATTGATAGTTTTGATTTCTTTATCTGAAAATTGCCTATTCATGTCCCTTCCCCATTTATCAGTTTGGGAATGGCTTGATTTTTTATACAATTGATTTAGCTCCTAGTATATTTGAGTAAATCTCTGTCAGAATTTTTTGTTATAAAGATTTTTTCTCAGTTTATTGTTTTCCTTCTGATTTTGGTTGCAGTGTTTTTGTTTGTATAAAAACTTTTTAATTTAATATGATCAAAATTATTTATTTTACATTTTGAATTTTTTTCTAAATTTTGCTTGGTTTTAAAATTTTCCCTTTCCCATATATCTGACAAGTATACTATTCTGTGTTCACCTAATTTA
This sequence comes from Gracilinanus agilis, assembly GCF_016433145.1. NCBI lineage: Eukaryota > Metazoa > Chordata > Mammalia > Didelphimorphia > Didelphidae > Gracilinanus > Gracilinanus agilis. The sequence continues at coordinate 220,593,155 of NC_058132.1, forward strand.
CTTATAGTTTCCTTCATTCTATTCAAGTCATTCACCCATTATGAATTTATCTTGGTCTAGGGTGTGAGATGTTGATCTGAACCTAATCTCTCCCATATTGTTTTCCAATTTTCCCAACATTTTTGGTCAAATAGTGGATTTTTGTCCAAAACTTAGGCATTTGGGGCTTATCATACACTCTCTTGCTGATGTCACTTACTCCAAGTCTATTCCACTGATCCTCCCTTCTGTCTCTTACCCAGTACTATATCATTTTGATGACAGCTGCTTTATAGTATAGTTTAATATCTGGTACTACTAGGCCACCTTCCTTCACGTTTTTTTTTTTCATTATTTCCCTTGATATTCTTGATCTTTTGTTCTTCCAAATGAACTTTCTAATTCAGTAAAAAAAGTTTTTTGGTAGTTTGATAGGTATGGCACTAAATAGGTAAATTAATTTGGGAACAATGGTCATTTTTATTATGTTAGCTCATCCTACCCATGAGCAATTGATGTTTTTCTAATTGTCTTTTTTTTTTTTTTTTTGGTTTGCTTGTTGATATGGTCAATTATGTGAATGGTTTTCATGAAGTTGAATCATTCTTACATTCCTGGCATAAATCCCATCTGATCATAATGAATAGCCCTCGTAATCACTTGCTGGAGTCTCTTTGCTCGTATTCTGTTTAAGATTTTTGCATCTATGTTCATTAAGGAGATTGGTCTATAATTTTCTTTCTCTGATTTTGATCTACCTGGCTTTGGAATCAGAACCATATTTGTGTCATAAAAGGAATTTGGTAGAAATCCTTTTTTACTTATTATGTCAAATAGTTTGTATAGTATTGTTCTTTGAAGGTTTGATAGCATTAGTTTGTGAATCCATCTGGTCCTGGGAATTTCTGCCTTTTAAATTGTTATTTTCTTGCCAGAGCTCTTCTTCTTCAAATCTCTTCTTCAAATCTCATATTCGAACTCTTCAAGATCTCACGACCCATTTTCATTTTTTGGGGAGGGAAAGTTTGGATGTCTTTAATTGTTTGTCTTCCTCTGTTTTCTGGGTTTTTTTTCTGTGCAGTAGTTATCAAGTATTTGAGCTTATTTCTTGGCCTTTTTGTTTATTTCTTTATTGGCCTTGATTGGCATCATTATGTTTTATCTGCCAGAATGCTGAGTAAGTCCATATGATTCTCTTTGTATGGATTTAGGGAGCAGTTTTTGCCTGAGGCTACTTTATGAGTCTCTTGGCTTCTCTGGGGACTCTCCTAGGCTCTCTGGTCTAGTTTTTTTCAGGGTCAAGCCCCAGCTGCCAAGAGCTTGGGACTTGGCCCATGCTTCTTCCTCCACCTGAGATTTTCCCCTGAGTCTGAGCATGCTGGTTGTTGCTGATGCCTCCCTCAGCCCCACTCCCGTGTCTAGGGTCTGAATTTTCTAGCCACCTGGGATCTCAGTTGTTGACAATAATTGACACGTTGATTTCATATGACCACTTAGTTCCTTCTATGATAGAGAATTTCCTTTTTCATAATTAGTTTCTTGGAGTTGTCCTGTATCCTTTTATTGCCAATAATGGACAATTCATTCACAGTTTATCATTATACACTATTATCATTACTCTGCACATTTTTCCAATTCTGCTCATTTCAATTTGTATAACTTCATGTTACTTTTTCCAGATTCTTTTGTGATCATCTTGATTGTTATTTCTTATGGACAACCGTTTAGTTCCCTTTCCTTTCACCACACACACAAACACACACACACACACACACACAGAGCTAAAGAAGTGTTTTACATCCATAAAAGAAAATAATTAGGATTACAAAGGAAAATAATTGCATTTAATTTCAGTTAACATTCTTGTTAGAGGCCACAGACTCCACAATAATAATTCCCATCTTTTAGAGGTACCTGAGGTAATAAAAATTAAATGACTACTCAAATGTCATTCAGTTAATGTTTCAGATACAAGATTTGAACCCATTTGACCATGTATTCAAAAATCCATGTAGCCTCCATCTTAATTAATACAGTATTTTATTAAGTTATTAACATGTTATTTTGAATTTTTAACATGGTAATTTGTTCAAACCATTTTCAGGATTAACATATATCTTTAGAGAAGTACCTTTTAATATATAAACAGAATTCTTTGACCATTCACCAAATTTCAAATAATAAGGTTAGAATCTTGATGGCAAAACTGAACAGGGAATAGAAACATTGATATCATTCTTCCACATAGCATTTAGTGACTCCCCTCCCTTCAGTGATGGTAATATTTTGACAAAATTATTAAGAAATACCCACCTTTAAAATAAAGCTTAATAAATTATATATATGCATAAATGTATATTTTATTTTTAAAGTTTACAATGATCCAAATTTTTAAAATTAGTTGAAAGTTTGGACAAATAATTTCTTATCATTTAAATGTTTTGTGATTAATTAGTAATTTGTTATTGTGTTACAGTGTATTAATTATGTCATTAAATTAAAGTTCCTTCTACTATGTCATTTTCTCCATGAAAAAAGCAAATCACAAACATGGAAATAAGTGACTCTAAATTTAAGGCTCATTTTCAGAAGTTTCACTAGACCTTTTTTAAACTATATTAACTTCCATGTTTTTTTTTCAAATAAAGAACAACCACAGTAGGGTTTTCAATGTGATTTCTATGATGTTTATAGTAATAATTTACATTTTAGAGAATTTTAGTTTTCCAAAGTATTTTTCTTCATATTTGCATAAGGTTTTCCCAATATTTCCATAAAATTGGTAGGATGAATATAACCACTTCACCATTATGGAAACTTAAACTTAGAGAAATTAAATTGTTTACCTATGGTCATTAAGCCATATGTGTAAGACTTTTCATTAAAATTTTTCTAATTCCATTCCACTTCTGAATAATTTGCTGTATTTTCTTACATACATTCATAAATGATTAGGTTGTCTGTTGGCTATATACTGTGTGCTAGCTAGGTACCTGAGCAAATACACCATATTCTACTTCTCACTTTTACTACATAGTAAGGTAGTCTTGAGACTATTAGTCGATTTTAAGTTGTCTAGAATATGGATATTCTTAGAGATTACTAAGGTTTAAAATTCTTTCTAAAGTTCATTTTTTTTTACTAAGGTTCAATAAATTCATTCTGTTTGGTTTGACCATCAACTTTGACCATGATGGGGAATATCACTCTCATTTGGAGAGCCCAAAATTTTTTATTTACAGGTTGCACAAAAATCATAGAAAGTTTTCATGCATATTAATAATGTTAAATATCATAGAAATATAAATGAACATTTAAAAATAGGTTTCTTCTTGCAGGTAGCAATGCTTACAGCTGAGAGGTCCAATTATTTTTCTTTCTCCATGCCCATTTTATAGACCACCTCCCATAGGTTATCAGGAAAACAGATAGTAAAATAAATGATCAGTAAAGCATAGGAATGATAAGATGCGGTAAATCAGATTCTAGTGTTTTCATCAATCTAATTCATTGGTTCATCTGATGATGTCTGTCTGACTTCTATCACACTCTGCCTTCTCATGTATTCCATTTGCTTTTCTTGATTTTTCTTGCTTTTTGTCATAGTTTTTTTCTTTTTGTTTACCTTTTAAAAGAAAGGGAATTCCTTCTGAGATCAAAAGATTTTGAAATTTGAAATACTCTCAGTAATTCCCTTTCCGCTAACACTTCTACTTTACTAAGTTACTACTGAAATGCCTCTAGAGGAGAAGTTATAATACTAATAGAGTAATTTATTCCCATGCAAATACATTTTCTGTGATTCTTGGGGTTTGCTCTTTTCTAATAAATACAATAAAAATAAAGCTCTACCTTTGAGATTTAAAATGAAATGTTCTCACTCAATAAAGAAAATTAAATGCTCATTTAAATCAAACAAGCACCTATATAAAATAAAAGTAGTGATATAATTACTCTGGTTTAAACATTTACTTTTACACAAGTCTTTATACTTATATGGCTACATTACCTAGAAGAAAACAGTCTATCTTTAGTATGTCTCAATAATTATCATCATAGGCATGGGATTAGTGTTGCTTCTAAAATACCCAGTGTTTATTTTGAGAATTTGAAGCTTATATATATTTTTTTAAATTTAAAAAAATTTTTTTAATTTTAAACCCTTAACTTCTGTGTATTGATTTTAAATTTTTTTAGAAAAATTTTCCATGGTTATATGATTCATGTTCTTACTTTCCACTTCACCCTCCCCAAACACCTTGCCTCATAGCCAATGTGCATTTCTACTGGTTTTAACATGTGTCATCAATGAAGATTTATTTATACGTTATTGATAGTTACATTGGTGTAGTCTTTTCAAGTCTACATCCCAAATCATATCTGCATCAACCCATGTGTTCAAGCAGTTATTTTTCTTCTGTGTTTCCACTTCTGTAGTTCTTCCTCTGAATGTGGGTAGCATTCTTGTCCATAAATCCCTCAGAATTGTCCTGGGTCATTTCATTGCTGCTAGTACAGAAGTCCATTACATTCAATTTTACCACAGTGTTTCAGTCTCTGTGTAAAATATTCTCCTGGTTTTGCTCCTTTCACTCTGCATCAATTCCTGAAGGTCTTTCCAATTCACATGGAATTCCTCCAGTTTATTATTTCTTTGATCACAGTAGTATTCCATCACCAGCATCTACCACAATTTGTTCAGCCAGTCCCCAAATGAAGGGCATATCCTCGTTTTCCAGTTTTTTCCTACCACAAAGAGCACAGCTATAAATATTTTTGTACATGTCTTTTTATCTATGATCTCTTTGGGGGTACAAACCAAGCAATGGTATGGCTGGATCAAAGGGCAGGCAGTCTTTAGAGTTCTTTGGGCATAATTCCAAATTGCCATCCAGAATGGTTGGATCACTTCACAATTCTACCAGCAATGCATTAATGTCCCAGTTTTGCCACATGCCCTCCAACATTCATTACTCTCCACAACTATTTTATATTATTATTATTATTATTATTATTATTATATTTTAGCTAATCTGATATGAGGTGATACCTCAGAATTGTTTTGATTTGCATTTCTCTAATTATTAAAAATTTAGAACACTTTCTCATGTGCTTATTGATACTTTTGATTTCTTTATCTTAAAATTGCCTATTCATGTCCCTTGCCCATTTATCAGTTAGGGAATGGCTTGATTATTTTTACAATTGATTTAGTTCCTTGTATATTTGAGTAATTAGACCTCTTTCAGATTTTTTTGTTATAAAGATTTTTTCCCAGTTTGTTGTTTCCCTTCTGATTTTGGTTGCATTGTTTTTGTTTGTACAAAAAATTTTAATTTAATTTAATCAAAATTGTTCATTTAATATTTTGTAATTTTTTTCTAACTCTTGCTTGGTTTTAAAATTTTTCCTTTCCCAGAGATCTGACAAGTACACTATTTTGTGTTCACCTTATTTACTTATAGTTTCCTTCTTTATATTCAAGTCATTCACCACTCTGAATTTATCTTGGCGCAGGGTGTGAGATGTTGACCTAAACCTAGTCTGTCCCATATTATTTTCCAATTTTCCCAGCATTTTTTCTCGAATACTTTAGGAACGTGTCCTAGCAGTACCAGATATTGAGCTATACTATAAAGCAGTGGTCATCAAAACAATATGGTTCTGGCTAAGAGACAGAAGGGAAGATCAGTGGAATAGATTTGGGGTAAGTGATATCAGCAAGACAGTGTATAATAAACCCAAAGAGCCCAACTTTTGGGACAAAAATACACTATTTGAAGCTTATATCTTGAAATTTGTCATTTCTCAAAAGAAGTGCCATGTGATGGCAAGAGACCACTTAATGTCACGTTTTTTCAATATAGTTGGTAACTTAGGATGACATTATTATTTGTTTACAAATACACCAAAGCACAGATTCACATGAACTCAAGTTCTCCAAAGATCATCTTAAAATAAACTTTGATTTGATTTTGAGGTATTATGAATGTTTGCTTGCCAAAACACTCTTTTGATAATGATATAATAAAAAATGATTTTCTGCTTAATGTTAGTTTTCCAAGAATGAGTTTTATCATAAGACAATTTTATACAATGAATAGAAACTCTCAAGTAAAAGTCAGAGAAGCATGATTTTGAATCCTACAAGTGACATTTTCTGTGAGACCATTAAGCTTTCTTAGCCTCAGTTTCTTTATTTTTAAGAAAGAGAACAATAAACCACCTAAATCATACAATTATTCTGAGAATCAACTGAGATAATGTCAGTAAAATGTTTGCAAATTTCAAAATGTCATATAAACCTTAACAATCATCATCATCATCATCATCATCATCATCATTAATATCATGTATGTGAAAGGAGCTATAGACAGAAATGTCACTTCAGTGTCTTTGCTAAGAAAAATGCAAATGAAGTAATAAAGAATTGAATATGTGGGAAATGACTGAACAACAACTAAATAATATCTATTATGTCACATATAAATTTATCTATTTTTAAATGGTAGATAAGATTGAACTTGATAGAATAGAAAAATCATTGTCCTAGAAGTTAAATGATTTAAGTTCATACCCTTACCACTAGTATGTCCCTGAGTAAGTCATAAAATCTCTCTGTGCCTCACTTCTCTCACCACTGCAATATGGATAAGATGACTTTTTAGGTGCCTTCCAGATCTAAATCTGGGATTCTCTATCTAATTTATATAATGTCATTGGAAACACTAATCTTAAAAGGCACTATTTAATTAATTATGTAGACCCTTTCTGAATTGTTTCTGTAATAATTTTTATATTATCAGAATTAATAAAAGTATAAAAATAAAACCTATACCATTTATATGTTTAAGAATTATAAAACATTTTTCAAAAAATATCTTTTCAGTATATTTACTATTTATTTGATTTTCATCTACTATACACTTTTCACTTTCAATTGAAATATCATAAATTCATATATTTCAGTCATAAGTATATCTTTAGAAAACCTTTTGATACTTAAAAACAACCTCTGATAAATAATAATAATAAAATGAGAGATAATCAAAAGCAATCTTTCATTTTACAAATTCTAAGACAGAAAAAAATTAATTTAAAATAAAATTTAAATTAATCAACGAACAAATATCGAAACACTGAGGAATTATGTGACTTAATATCTTAGCTTGGGTAGAATTCAGGTCTCATAGTTTTTAAAACAGTACTCCTTCCACTGTATTACATTCTCATAAAACAGGGTATTTTTTCATTTTCATTTTATCATTTTTATTGTTTCATTGATTTGTTAAATACTATTATCATTTTCACATGAACCTGCTATTCCTATTTATATAGGGATATATATATATATATATATATATATATATATATATATTTGTATGTATATATATAATACTCCATTAAGCTATATTTTGCTTGAAAGAAATAATTATGCAAAATTAACTAACCTTTTTTCTGACAGGGTATACAGCAGTCCTCATTATTGTCTACCCTTGACTAGTCAAGATAGTCAAAAGACATTTCACCTCTCAATAGGCTACGTTGATAGAGCTTCTCTTCTATATTAAAAACTCCAATTTAGAAATAATTGTTTTTTGAGTAATTTTATAATTTGTGATTAAAAAAAATCATCTTAATGAGACCTATAATCGACATTAAATATATTAATTATATGAAAATTATATATACTTATATATATATCATATAAAATTATATAAAATTTTAAAATATATAATACCTATAACCTGCAGAAATTAATTCTTGGAAAGTTGCCAAGACACTGATGATTCAGTGAATTCCTTACACATATCAGAGGCAGGACTTGAATCTGAATTGTTTATCCTTTTGCTGTCTGTATTTTTAAGATAGAACAAATAATATCAGTTAATATATGTTGTTTCTATTATCAGTTGAAATAAGTATTATTGTGTTTATATATCTACATGAGTGTATATTATATTAATTTCATTATATATGCATGTATGGAGAGACAGAGAGTCAGAGAGAGATTTAATTTTATTTCAGGAAAAGAGCTCAGAAATATGTCTACAATCATAGCATAGGTTTAAAAATAAAATAAGAGATAGGACAGAGTACTAATGCTTCACAATAAATCCTGGTTTCACTGAAATAAAATTGTCGTGAGCTTGAGGTCTCAGACTATTATTTTTTTCTCTCCTTATCCTTTCCTCCCCACCTTCCCAATGGCCTTTGGGGTAAGTATCTGTATTCTCACCTTTAAATCTACTTTAAATCAGACTATCTCTTCCACTTGAACTTGTGACCCTATGCAGCAAGGTTTTCTTTAGGTGTCTTTACCTTGCTTTTCAACTTCCACTGCTAATATCATAGATTCAAGAGAAAAGTTTGCCTTTCATCTAAAGCTTCTTATGAGAGTTTATTTTCTGAATTTTTTGGATTCTCTCCTGCGCATGGCTACTCTGTGTCCTTGCTTTATCGAAATCCATGTGTTTTATAAGGATTAGATTTCATAGTTCTTTAATCAGACAATTTGATGTACCCTTTTCAATCTGGGTTAAAAACAGATAGCTCTATGGAATCAGCACTGATGAAAGGGAGAGATGACCTTTTACTAAATATATGGAATAGATCTTCCTGTGCTCTGCTCTGCTCCAGCTTTAAAATAGCATTGGCACAATATTCAGTTTAATTTCTCCCTCCTTCATCATTTTCTTTGTGTAATCATGTGGTTTAAATGTTGGTGCTTCCTCATATACTGTTTTCTTTAATATGCTATTTTTAATTTACATTTTGAACTTGCCCTATTTTAGACATATCACTTAAATAGTATCTTAATTGTTGGTTTGAAACTATTCTAAAAAGTATTCTAGAATCATGGCTAAAGAGTAAGTTGGAAAATGTTAAAATAGAACCATAAGGTTAGTTTGAGGAGTGAAGAAAAGAAGATACTAACCTTCCTTTATATTCTATAATTTTAGGAAGATGATTCTTTATAAAATATTAATCCACATAGGAACTGATAGACTTAACCATGTTGATTATCATGAGAGCAGAAACAATGGAACAAATATGAGAAATACCGAGGAACAAAAATTTATGGGACTTGCCAGTATTAAAGGAATTATTGTATTATAAAATCATTTAACAATGAAATTGTACTTAATATGTTATAGAAGTTCATTGGCAGAATATCATGGTGGACTGATTAATCAATACATAGGCTGTGTCTGGGTCAGTGCACTAAAGAGAGAGACAGATAGAAAGAAATGAAGTGACAAGATATTTTCACTTCTTCAGAAGACCCTACAATGAAGCAAGTATAGCAACTGCTTTCATTAGGCCATTGGAAGGAATCATATTACTGATGATCTTTCATAGATGGGTGATATTGTAGGAATGAAACAAAGAAACAAAATTAACATTTAACTTGTGGCAGAGCTTGTGGCAAAATAAACATTTCAAGTAGATAGTTCTCTGTGACAGTGAAAGGAGAATTATTTAAGAGAGCTACTTATATCTACTTCCTTATGAAGTCAGATGTTTAAAATCCTGCCCTTTCTCAATTTTGAATAAGGAAAAATTTCTAAGAATTTACACTGGAAAAGGAGGTAGTTAGATGTTAATCTCATTACAAATATATTCACTACAATAGATTTTTCAGATTATTATACACTAGGTTCTTTTACCCATTTGTCATTTAGTAAAATTTTATAATATATAATAAAAATAGCCCAAATTAAAAAAAAAACATGGGGAAACTCATATCTGCTATTTGATTCTTCTTTTTAACATGGCGGGGATGATGGAAAATAGTATAATTGTCTTTATTACTCATGCACTCAAATTTCCTACCTTCCTGCACTATAACAAGGAAAATCAATTCAGTCTAGGAAATCAAATCAGTAACTCTTTCAGTCGTAATCTCTATCCTTTTTGCAGATATAAAAAGTCTGTGGTTTCTTTGCTTCTTTCTGTACCTCACCTATTTCATCCATTTCTTCTCTTCCATATTATCTTAATATGACATATCCAAATATAAATGCATATATACATGTATATAAATAGAATAAATATCACAAGTGTACTTTTTGAGTCTTTCTGAACATTTTGAATGAAATTATTTTTTGATATTTTTAGAAACATAGAAAACATATATTATTAGCATAGAAGAAAGAGAGTTTTGTCCCAGGTTACCCAAAATGAAGAGACAGTTTCTTCTTGGTGGTAGCAGCCATTTCAGTCTTTTAACTCAAAGTGATCCAATGTTGTAGACAGGTCGTTTAGTCTCTAGTTGGTATTGCCTGTTATCCACCATGGTACATAATTGTGGTACATCATTCCTTGGGACATAGAGCCACTCACAGTTTTATTATGGTGAAATTATCATTTGTAACATACAGTTCCCCTTGCTAAACTTTTCACCTTGTGAAATTTCAAAGCCAAAGTCAGGAAATATTGTTGAAGGATTTTAGAATTAATGTTTTTAAATCAAAGAAACTTATTTGTTTCAGGATAATATAGAGAAGGGAAAACTAAAAGAAACAATTTTTACAAAGGAAATAACAGAAAGGTAAGATTAAAACAATGACAAAAATGTTTGACACATCAATTCAAGTAATTCCTGATTTATTTTTCAAGATGACTATCAAATTTGTAATGGATGATATAGTAAATAGCATATAGATTGTATAGTTGACAGAGTTCAGATCCTGGAGTAAGGAAGACTCCTACCCAAATTCAAAACTGGCCTCAGACACTTATTAGCTGTGTGACATTGGGAAATCACTTAACCTTATTTACCTCAGTTCCACCTCTATAAAATTAGCTGGAGATGGAAGTGACAAACCATTCTCATGTCTTTGCTAAGAAGCTCCAGATGGAATTGGACACAACAACAACAACAACAAAAACTAAACCCTAAAGACATCAAGTTTACAATTCAGAATTCATAGGTGAAGCAGTTCAGTTTTAAATCATTTGCACCAAAAACTCTTGCTGATATATACTAATGATGAGGTAGAGCAATGGAATTTGATGAATGAAAAAGACAAGAGAATCCTTTTCAGCAAAGTGTTTAAGTTTTTCCTTTCTCAAAACATTTAGAAGGAAGGACATATCAATTGTATCTCAAATGGTTCATAATTTATTTTTTTATGTGTATCAGTTGGAGAAGAGAATGCCAAGATGTCCCTGAAGAAAAGGAATGAACTTTCTATATTTTTAAACCCTTGGTGTCCAAGTCAGAATTAATACTGTTTATTGGTTCCATGGCAGAGAAGCAGTAAGGGCTAGGTAATGGGAGTTAAGTAATTTGCCCAGGGTCACACAGTTAGGAAGTGTCTCAAGTCAAATTTAAACACATGTCCTCCTTTCTCTAGGCATGGTTCTCAAGCCACTGAGCCACTTATCAGGTCCCCATGAGCTTTCTTCTAAGGTGAGGTCTGAATCCTACTTGGTTTGTAATATGTATGGCCTGTTGGGGAACGTGTACAGTAACAGATTTTAGCTAATTCATAATAAAGATATTAAAGTAGAACTGAGCCATTTGTAACTTAATTGTAATATAAAATAAATATATTTCCACCAACTAAAAAGAGCCCTGAAGGAATTGGAAGAAAAATAGGTTTTAATTTATTTGTAAACATTTAAATCCTGGGAAGAGTGGTTAGAAAGAAAGACAAAGAGAAGAGTTGTCAGAACTACTTCTTTCTTCATAATCCACAGAAAGAACATTCCAAGTAGGTTAGAGAATAGTTCAAGTCTCTTATTACTTCATAGCTACTAACCTAGATCATTGCAACAGCCTATTAATTGCTCTCCTTACCTCAAGGCTCTTGCCAACCACTTCAGTCCATCTTCTGCATTACTATCAAAGTAATTGTTCTTAAGCACAGATCTAATCATGTGACTCCCTTACTCAATAAATTCCAATGTCTTCCTATAGCCTCTAGGATAAAATATAAATCCTTGTGTATAGCTTTTAAATCCCTTCAGGATATAACCCCAACCTGTCTTTCAAGCCTCACTGGATATTATATTCTGCCTCCTGATATCTGTGATCCTGACAAATTGGCTTTCTCTCTATTTCTTGCAGAAAATTATTTCCTTCCATCATGTCTCTGCTCTGGACTTTCCATGTTCATAGAATATATTCCTTCCTGAAATTTCATAATTTTCCAAAAGTTATTCAATTCTAAATGAATTAAGAAATTTCTGAAAAATTGAAGAGATCTGGAAATCTGATAAATCTGTAATAATGGAAATCAAACAGATTGTACTTAATGTTGTGGGAATTCTTCTGACAGATGTAATCAAAAGTTTCTCTCTCTGTGTTTCTATTTCTCTGTCTGTCTCTGTATCTATATCTCTTTTTCTGTCTCTCTCTCCTATCTCTGCCTCTGTCTCTGCCTGTCTATATCACTCTTAATAGTTTATTTTTGTCCAGTTGACTGGAGGGATTGTGAGTGAGATAGATATAATAGACAAAAGAGTAATATAATCCTCCACACAAGTCTCTAGACCTCACTAGGAATTATTGATGCAAGCATAATACCTAATATAGATACAATGAGATTGCAAATCTCAATCATATTTATAAGACAAAGCAATTACAAAAGGATGAGTCATGGTATGTCCACTGAAGAGAGAGACTAGTTTGTGAGGTAAAAGTAATTACTATACTTCCTTGGAAACTTCACTTACAAGTCTGAGACTATGAAATTATGAATAAAGAAAGATTCAAAAATAATTTCTTTTAGTTCTCAACATATCCAGAGGTTGTTTCTATGTGTCAGATGAAAGATATTCCTCCCCCTGGGAAAGACAATAAATTCCATCTAGTAGAGGAGAACAGGGATATATACTAGATATTAAATGAGGTTGAAAAGAAAAAAAACCACCTTCTTGGTGATAAAGGTGGGAGGAGGAGAAGTATCTGAACAGCAACTTAGGAGACAATATAGAATGGGAATGAAGAAGGGAATCATGAAATAGAAGTTTCAAAGTACCTTTGTCAGGACTGAAAGTGAGGTGACCAGCATCTACTTGATGCTTGGGAAAACTACAGTGGAGCTGTGGAAGAAAGTAATAAAAGGAACTGATGATACCTACTGAAGATAAATGAAAGTTAAGTGACTGGGAAAAAATCTCATTCAGAGTATTTTGGAAAGAAAGATTTGTGAAAGATCAAATTCAAATTTTGACTGGAATTTTACCCAAAGTAGAACAATACAGAAGAATGTTCAGTTCTCAAGGGATTAGTGAATTGTGTTGTCCATGGATTTATTTCTTTTAGTTTTTATTTCTTTTGCACTTAGATGTGAGTTATATTGTTTCCAATAATTCATGAATAAAACCTTTTTATACTGAAGTTCTATATGTCTCTGAACTTTTAAGATGAGCTGATTATTCTCCCACATAATGGTTTATCAGATATAGAAGTTGGTTAATCACAATAGACACTGGAGCAGAGGATGAAAAATGCCTGAAAGGATGTGCAGGCCTTTTATATCAGAGGAAATCTCTGACAAAAGGTTAAAATTTTGTTTGGTTTATGTACTTATTAATAATATGTCATTTTAAACTAATGTCTGTGTTACAAACAAGTTACTATAACATGAAAGATTAAGTGACATAGAATAGAATATAAGGGAGTCACATGCATAGAGTAAAATGGAAAATTAATATATCTATGATTTCTGTAAGCTTTAAAACACTAACAAATATAATTTCAAATTAAAAAACAAATATATCATTGTCATATTGAAATGTTGTATACCTGTAGAAAGAAAAACTACTAATAAAGGGGAATTTTAAATCTTTAGTAGAAATTACATGTTTAGATCACTTGGATGATTATATAATATTGCTATAATCATTTTTGGAGCACTGTGTCTTGATATTTCATTAATATCACACCAAGGACTCAATATACTCAATCTTTTGTTCTACAGTATTTGCTTTCAACTCTCCAAGGGCCTCATCTTATTTAATCTTCTTCTTAATTTCAGTATAGTGCTTCACACAAAATCAATTCTTAATAAATGTTTGTTGAATTGAATGGATTGTCAAATGAAACAAAAACTTTAAGCATTTTCCTATTGATTCCAGATCAATATCTGTTATGTAAAGGATGGCAACATGGAATCCCGAGGCTGACCCTGTATTTTGCAGTGATTCCATGTTGCCATCCTTTACATAACAGACCTTAGTTGTCCAGAATTTCCTCTGAATACTGCATACCTTTACCAAAGGTGATTTACTCGATTTAGGTCTAGAAGAGGCTTTAAAGACAAATTCGTCAAACTTCATCAAATTGTGGATGAGGAAATGATACCTATGAATGGAAAGCAACTTATAAAATATCATAAATGAAGCAAATTCATCTTCTGCCCACAAATCAAAAATGAGTTTTCCTATATTTGGATAGCATATGAAGGTTTGCAAAAAAGTTTTCCCTCCTCCACAATCACACTATGAAGTAAATAGTACAAATGTTATTAGTCCCATTTTGTAGATAAAAAAATGATGTTCTAAAATTTTAAGTGCCTTGATTTTTGTCATATGAACTAGTATCAGAGTTGAGATTTTAATTGAGGTGTCTTTAGCAAGTCTTCAGTGTCACAATATCCCTCAATTAACTGCCAACATGATTTCCAAAGACATTGTTATGTCTGTGTGCTTTCTCTCTTAATTTCCCCATTCAATAATCATTAGTGCCACCTTATTACTTTATTCAATAAGGAACCCTCTGTCTGGTACGGAAAATTCTTCATAACCTTTCCTACCTTTCCAATATTCTTAAATTTTACCACCTTTCGTATCCTTTATATTGAAGCCACATTTGCCAGATACTTGTTTTTTCCATTTGACAATATGTTTATATTTTCTATTCCTTTATGCTGATGTTCTTCATGCCTAGAATTCTTCCTTGGATCCCTAGTCTTCTCAGGCTCCCTGGTTGCTTTCAAAAGTTAGTTCAAAGCCCATTTTCTTCAGGTCTTTTTCAGTTACCTAAACTACAAATGACTTCTTCCCTCTTGTATGCAGTTATTAATATGCTATCTCCACCATTGTATTACAAGATTCTTAAGTTTAGAGATCAACTTGGTTTTGCCTTTCTTTATATCTAAGTATTTAGCACAGGGTTTAGAACATAGTTAAGTTTGTTCACCCTTAATTTTCAGAGAATTAATGACAGCAAAAAAAGTGAGGTACTGACTTGTGCGGGAATGGGATTTCAGTGAGATATGGTTGCACAGCCCTAAGTCTCACTACTTCCTTAGTCATCAAATCTACTCTCAAAAGCAATAGTCTGGAAAATTGGTGATGACCCAGGATGCTTTGAATGACCACTGTATGAACAAGTTCTAGGCTTTCCACAACACTTCCTTCAGTTATCTTTATAGTCATTTAAATAGATTATTTCTATTCATACATTCCATCTGAGGGTAAAATGTAAAATGAGATGAAATAAATATCATGTAAATACCATCAATCTCCAATTAATTACCTGTGGCTTATCCATAGTCAAATTTGTTTTTAGTTTGGTACCTTGAGTATAGAAACTCCAGGATCAAGGGAATGTCTTTGCCATGGCAGTTTCACTCTTTTTCAAAAAGCTTCTATCTCAGTGAGCAATGACATGTCCTGTTAAAGATGGATATGCCCTATGACAAATTTCATATATCATATGCAATACATCTAGAAGGAAGTTTTAAAAATCAACACTCTGAGATCCTCAATTTATTTTGTTTTTGTTTTTGTTTTTAATTTTAAACCCTTAACTTCTGTGTATTGACTTATAAGTGGAAGAGTGATAAGGGTAGGCAATGGGGGTCAAGTGACTTGCCCAGGGTCACACAGCTGTGAAGTGTCTGAGGCCGGATTTGAACCTAGGACCTCCCATCTCTAGGCCTGGCTCTCAATCCACTGAGCTACCCAGATGCCCCCTCTGAGATCCTCAATTTAAAGCTGGAAATGGTCTTAACAATTATCTAGTCAAACATCTTCATTTTACAGATGAGAAAATGGAGGTCAAATATTTTAATGGCATGTCCAAAATTACTCCTTTAATAATAAATACTTAGTAATTTGGGATCATATTAGTGAATTTACTTTTTAAAGGCAACCAGATATTTAGAATCATAATCCAGTTATGAAAGCAGTTCTTTTGACTATTGGGCCAATGTTCTTTTTACTTGTCCGTGAATCCTTTTCTCTAAACTGGGTCAGATCCAAGGTAGATATTTTGAGCCAATCTTTCTGATTATTCTGATATACCTAGCACTCTATCTAATGATCTTCTTTGGGTGAAAGAAATCAATAATTGACTGCCTCATACCTCGTAATTCTATCATACTTTCCATGGAATGTATTAAAATGGTTAAGCTTCCCCAAACATTCTCTCAAGCAAACAGTAGCAGAGCAAAAGACTTGGTTTGGTTCAATTAGTGAGCATTAGCTCTAGACCAGGGGTGAGCAACCTTTTTGGCCATGAGAGCTGTAAACGCCACATTTTTTTAAAATGTAATTTCATGAAAGCTGTACACTGCTCACAGTGTGCGCTCCTGTAATAGTGCGCGCTCCTGTAACAGCGCCTGAAAAAAAATTGACTTTATGGCTCCTGAAGAAAGAGCCAGATATGGCTCAAGAGCCATACGTTGCTAACCCCTGCTCTAGACTCAAGATAAAAGTGTTTAAATCCTATATGCCTATGGTCAAGCCACTTAACTCTAGGTCTTAGTATTCTCATCTCTAAATGGATAGAACTGGACTAAATGACCTCTAGATGTCCATATTTCAATTTATGATCCTTTCATAACACTGAATGTTTCCTTTCTTAAAAATGAAAGGACAGTTGCTTTTTTTTTTATACCCTTAAACTGAATGATGGCAGAAAGTAGACTGAAATCCCTTGAGGACCACTTTGAAAGAGCAAAGTAACCTGTGAATCTCAGGAGAAGAAAAAAAAATTCTAACTATGAACACATATACACACAGCTATTTCTCAAAGTGGATTAGCTTGATAAAAATTATAACCTTTCACCCCCCCATACCTTATTTCGTTTTTCAGTCCTAAAAATATTGCCAATGCCTGAGGCATAAGTCAGTGCAAACTTCCATTATCACTCCAGAGACTTGGCACTTTCCTCATTAGGATCCTTAGACTCTAACTGAGTGACCTTGTTTGGTGGGAAGACACAGATGGAGTCTGTCAGTAAATCTTGTTAATGTAACAAGTATTCCTACTGTTAGATGAGTGTTGCACCTGATACTGGCATCTTTTTCCTTAGTAAACAACCCCCATTTCTTCTCTCCAACATGGGGCCTCTTCCCCCGTGCTATCGACTTTTTTGGCATTAGATTATACCAAGAATTATCAGAAAAGGCTTCCCTTGCTGTGAAGGTGTGTTATTCTTTTATTCTATAATAACTTCTCTCTTACATCTGAAGGCTACAGAGTGTGTTTTCAGAATTGAGAACAGATTCCTGTACAAAGAAAGCATTCTTTCTGTTTTAAAATCCTTGAGCTTATAAAAGAAATTCAATTTCTAGTTATCATTGCACTGATCTTTAAATCTTTGAAGTATTTTAACAATATTCTACTTATGCACTTGTACCACAGAATAAAGGAAAATGTCTAAGGAAAATTTGAATTTGTGGATATTATTAAAGGAGAGAGGAAAACATTCATGTATGTATTTAAGTAATTTTAGTGACTAAAAAGTCAGTAAAAGTAGGAAAATGGTAGCAGCTCAAAATTTTTTGATACTCTAAAATATATAAATAAAATATTTTTCATGAAAAAACAGTTCTTTATAATTGCATGAGAAGAAAAGGAGCTTCATTTTAAAATTAACTAATTCATTTATAATATTTTTCTATGGTTCCATGATTCATATTCTTTCTCTTCCTTCCTCCCTCCCCCATCCCAGAGCTGACAAGCAATTCTATTGGGTTTTACATGTATCATTGTTCAAAACCTATTTCCATATTATTAATATTTGCAGTAGAGTGATCATTTAAAATCAAAATCCCCAATAATATATCCCTCAAACCATGTGATCAATAATATGTTAGAAAAAGAAATTTAAAAGCAGGATCTTGTCTCTTAATGCTATTAATTAGTGCAGTACTATTCACTAATGGTTGTAATTATATTAACATTAAACCATCAGATTTTTACTCAGTGGCTCTCATTTGCAGAGTTCTATTTTTCACAATAAGGAAAATATAAAAACAATACAGACTACAGTCTCAGAATCTCACACTCTCACTGAGGAGAAATATCTGACTTATTAAAAAGAAAATATATACAATAAGGTTAATACATAATAGTTGAATGAATATGAGGTAGTAACTACATGCTCATTAGATGACCATAGAAAATAAAAGCTCCAAAAGTTTGAAGCAAAAGGAGATCAATATTGACTCAAGTAATCAGGGAAGCTCTATTGGGAGAGGGATATGCCTAGCTTAGAAAAAAGGAGGTATGATTAAAACCTTGAGGGATGTTACTTGGAAACATAATTAGAATTATTCTGTTTATCCTCAGAAAATAGAGCTACATGTGGAAGGTATGGGGAGATAAATTTAATATCCAAGTCAGGAAAAATCCCAAACAGAAAGCTGCAAAAAGTTGAATGGGTTGCCTTGGAAAGTAATAGGTTCCTTCCTTCATTTGAAGTTGTCAATAAATAAATGGCTGGGCTATCATTTTATGGGTATGTAGAAGAGGGAATTCTTGCTCAAGTATATGTTGGAGACATGTATGTATGTATCCAACTTTCTATTTGTCTGTCTCATGGAGAAAGACAGAGACAGACAGAGAGAGATATAGATAGATGATGCGGAAGTAGATTGAGATTAAAAATTGCTGACAAATTAAATTGGAATTTGAAAGCTGTTGGAGGTGGAAGGTGGTGAGGGAAGGAGATCAGTATGGCAATCCAAGAAGGAGAAATAACTTATCTTAAAAGTTAAAAGAGAAGCAATTGTTCTTAAATATTCACAATCATATTTATACTGTAATTGACACATTCATTCTGTAGTTACTCAGATAAAGTTTTTCCTGAGTTCTCTAAGTCAGTTTCAAGGAGTGGGTGGAAGCTGTGGACAAGTGTAATACAATTTGAGAATAATATCTGAGGTTAAACTTCTTCAGCCAAACCCATTAAGAATGCCCACCATGACACAGAAGGGCTATTATCTACAGTGGTAGATTAGACAATACATAGGTATTTAAGTGGCACATCAGAGTATTAGACTTGAAGTCAGGAAGTCTTGAGTCCAATTCCTACCTCAGACATTTATCTAGCTTTGTAACCTTGAGTAATTAAATTAACATTTCTTAACTTTAGTTTGCCTATATGTAAATATATAAAATAATAGTACCTACCTCACAGAGTGGTCATGAGCCTCAAATAACATAAAATATAAAGCATTTGTTAACTTTAAAGTCTGTATAAACTGTGCTTAATGTAATGATGGTAATGATTGCAAAAATATTAAAAATGGAGAAGGAAGAGGAGGTACATACATGCAAAACATATTTGAACTATTGATAGAATTTATTTAGATAAATTAATGACTGAGATCAAACTTGAAATCACTGATTACATCTAAATCTTTGGAACCATTTCAAACTAAAATTCACTGTAATTCTGAAATAAAAGGAAAAAAAAAACATTCAACCTAGTTAAGGATATGGACATTTTATACTTTTTTCACTTATTGATAAGAAATTCAATATGCAATGTGATAATTTTATATAAGCCACTTTCCTTTCTTTAGAATCCAGCTGAGATATTTAATTTATTTTCTATATATCGACACCTTCATTTGAAGAAATAAATCAAATCTTTGAAAGGAGAAGAAGAAGAAAAGACCTGTGAATTTACTGGAATAGAAAGCATCTTATAGAGAGATGTCATTTGGTATAGAAATGCATATGATGAGGAAATTCTCTTTACCATAGAAAATTAGCATCTATTTCAAAATTTAGAGAATTAGTTACCAGAAATATTGAAAGGCTGTGAACTTTCTCAGAGACTTCCAGCATGTGCATATCTAAGGTAGGACATGAAATCAGCTAGCTATTCCTGACTTTGAGTCTATACATTATTCCACACTGACTCTCAGTTGAGTTCGCTACTTGTTACTTAGATTGAAGCACCTTTCAAATGAAATCAGTCTGATTTGGGTAACTTCTCTGATGCCATAAGAAACATAAAAGAACTATTCTATTATTTTTGTTTTTTTAACTAAGGTCCTATTTATGAAAGTACCATAGGACAGTCAAAACTTTTGAGGGAAACATTTATATGCAAGATCTCTTGGCCAAGGAATTTGTTAGCTTGTGGTAGTTAATAGATCCTTCTTACACCCCATTATATTTTTTCAATAACATGCTCTAATGGTTATACCAATATCTCTGCAAACTTTCTCACTTAATTCTCCATTTAACAAATGTTCAATTCTCAGGCAATTCTCAGATGAAGAAATTAATATGATCTTTAGTCTTTGGAAAAATACTCCAAGTCACTCCTTCTTTGCCTCTTTTCCCAAATAGTTTATATAGAATTGGGGTTAATTGTTCTTTTAATGTTTAGAAGAATTCACTTGTGAATGTATCTAGCTCTGGGAATTTTTTTGGGGGGGGTCATTGATGGCTTGTTCAATTTATATTGCTAAAGGGGTTGTTTAAGTACTTTATTTCTTCATCTGTTAATTGGGGCCATTTATTTTTATATAAATATTTATCAAATCCTCTTAGATTATAAAAATAGATTATCAGATTCATTGGCATATACTTTGGTAAAATATAATATAAAATATAAATACATATAAAATATACTTTGGTAAAATAAATCCTATATTTGCTTTAATTTTTTCCTTATTTTTATTCTGTAACTTCTTTATTTACTTTTTGGTTAAATATATCTAGTTCTGAAGGTAGTAAGTTGAGATCTCCCACTAGTATAGTTTTAAAATCTATTTCTTCCTTTCATTCATTTAACTTCTTTAAAAATTCCAATTCTGTTTGGTGAATGAATGTTAATACTGATATCATTTCACTGTCTATGGTACCTTCTGGCGAGATATAATTTCTTAATGGTCTTTCTTATATACTAGATCTTTACATCCTTTCCTATCAATATCAGTATTATATATCAATTTATATATGCCTTCTTGCATAAAAAACAAGTTTATTTTGTTTGTAACCTGAATTGTCTCTGCTGACATATCACTATCTCAAGTAATAATTATTGTTTCTGACTTTTTCTCTGTCATTATTGTTATTATTGTTTTATAAGAGAATTGCTGGACACAATTCAATGGTTATTATTTCTTTGACATACTTGTGTAAAAGTCACAATAATGATTATTAAATAATACATTTCCTATCAATTATTAGTAATCGACATCAAAAATTAATACTGATTAATTTATATTATTATTAGAGGCAATCAATGATCTATAGGTAGAGATCAGGTCCTGAAATAAGGAAAATATAAGTTCAAATCTTTTCTCAGATACTTAATAGCTGGGCAATCCTGAGCCTGTCACTTACTCATGGTTTGCTTCAATTTTTCCATTGTAAAATGAGAATTATAATAGTATTTACCTTCCATTGCTTTGAAGATCAAAAAAAAAAAAAAGACAATACCTGTAAAAGTGCTTAACACATTACATGCACTTGAAGCTTCTTCCACTGAGTTTTTCATGTCCAATTTTCCTTTGGTAATGCTGATCTTTTCTTATGATAAATAACAAATAACAACTTGTTTTAAATCTGCTTCAATTATGAAGTGTTGTTTTTAGTATGTTAGTTTTGTCATTTGGCAGGATACTGTTGTGAAGATCTGATCACTTAAGTCCCCTTTTTACTCAAAACCAGTAGCTTCTTTTTGACTCAAAGATAAATTATAAATCCCTCTGTTTAGCTTTTAAAGCTCTTCATAAGCTACTCTATCTTTTTTTCCATCTCACTGGACATTATTTACCTTCTTACACTCTAGTGATTGAACTTAACTGACTTTATTTGTTCCACATACAAAACTTCCTATCTAGTTTCTCCTAGCCTTTGCAATAGTAGATTACATATGGAATTCCTTTCTTCCTAACATTCACCTCAAAGAAGTCCTTTCTATCTTCTAAATGTAATTCAAGCTTGATCTTTTGCATTAAATTTTTCCCTCCTCTACCCAATTTTGAGTGCCTTCTCTCTACATGTACATTCATTTAACTATGCTTTACTTATTACTTTATATTTATTCTGTCCATATGCATAAATTTTGTTACTTTCTCCTATAGAACCTAAATTGCTAATAGAAAGTGATTGTTTCATTATATCTATATCTCTCATGCCTATCATACAGTCCATTTAAACATTTTTATTGATTCATTGATTCCTTTTCTTCTAATTCTCAGCATTTTTTCTTTCAGAACTATGTTCTGGGCTAAGTTTCTTTCCATGATGAGGTTCTATCAGGCTGGAATTATTGTGTGTGTGTGTGTGTGTGTGTGTGTGTGTGTGTGTTTCCCCCCCAATCTAGCTAGTACAGTGATGGTGAACCTATGGTGGCATGCAGAGACCTCTCTGTGGGCTCTCCCAGATCCCTGGCTTGGCTGGATGGAAGCCTGGTCCCATCCCCAAACAAAGGGTTTGGGGCTCTAGCCCCTGCAGGCAGAAATTGGCCCTGTCTTGGCCAGCCAGAAAGCCTAGATAGACATCTAAATGCAGGAAAGGGGTGATGGTGTGGGGCTGCACTATCCTGTTGGCAGATCATTGGCCAATCCAGGGCCACTGGTAGCTGACTCTGTCCAACCAAATGCAAGGGGGAATTGGAGTCCCTCTTTGGAGCCTGATCGTGGTTTGGCCAACCTGCATCTTGGTCCCACTCCCAATGCAGGGGTGGGTGGGAAACTGTACTAAGTCATGGAGTGGCACATCCATTTGGGGATAGGGCGTGACACTCAAAGTGGGGAATAACATGGGTATGCAGTTAGGGTGGGGAGTATGGCAAGGAGTCCCTAAAAAGTTCAAAAAGTTTCGTCATCTCTGAGCTTGTATCTGTAGGTTTCACCACATTTTACAAAGTAAACGGTAGAAGAATTCTAAGAGTTCCTCTTTTTTATTTAGGTAATGATTATAGTTCTTTAAACAAGAGTTTGCTGATTTCATTGAAGTAATATAAAATGCTAGGCTATTGGATAGAGGTTCTGGTATCTCCATTTTGGCCACACACAGGGTCAAAAACACTGATAATTACATTAATATGCATGTTATTCTCTTTTTATTTCAAATTTACGTAACTCTTTTATATGAGATCTGCTTCTGTTTTGACTTCATTGTTGAAAGGAGGAAAAAAATCAACCAATATGTTAGGTATTATATATATATATATATATACACATACATATGCATATATATATATATACACATATATATATATATATTATCCACGGTCTAGTATCTTTTTTTTCCCAACCAGTCCTAAAAAATATGGGAGGAAAACAGAACTTTAATATTCAAGGTAGAAAAGTCTGTTCTCAGTTTACTCCAATAATGCCAAGGGTCAGCAACTTATGGCTCTCGAGCCATGTCTGTCTCTTTTGAGGGCCAGATATGGCTCTTTCTGCAGGAGCCATAAAGTCATTTTTTTTCAGGCACTGTTACAGGAGTGCGCACTGTTAAAGGAACACCCACTGTGAGCACTGTGCGGCTCTCACGAAATTACATTTTAAAAAAACGTGGCATTTATGTCCCTCACAGCCAAAAAGGTTGCAGACCTCTGAATAATGCACTGGTACATACTGAGTAATCCAAGCAAGATACAATGTGATTCCTGAACTATGCACATTAAATTTATATTATAGTGGGTGTGAACATTGTCACAAAGATGGAAAACTGTCTGTAGGTCTATAGATAAAGGATAATAATTAATCCATCTAATTGAGGCAGATGCTTTGTGCACAACCAGTGGGCTGGTGACAACATAGTTTTTATATAAAATATCTATTTCTGATTTGACAGTGGTAATAATGATTCCAAAAATGTTCTAAATTAGTGGGTGTTACAAATGCCAGGGAGCACAGAAAGATAATACAAATAGTTTTGAAATGTTAGGGACACGTGAATAAAATAATTCAATATAGAAAGATGTGACCTGATAAAATCTGAAAAGGATACTCAGCTGGAGGAAGAAATAAACAAAAAAATTTCTCAGCAAATATTTCTCTAGCAATGTGATTTAATGTTCTTTGTTTTTAACAATTTCAGTGGTGATGAGAGGTTAAGAAATGGATTGGATGCAGCAAAACTCAGGGTAAAGAACAGATTGGTCTGTTGATATAGAAACAGTACCTTGGTTATGGAGACATGAGAAATATATAAATAGGAAGATGCATAACTAAGATGCCTAAAGAATAAAAGTTACATTAAGGTGGTATTTTCAGAAAGGCTCTTTAGGGTAACAGGATTTGATTTGTAAAATGGTTGTTTCAAATCAGAGATTAAGAGAGAAATTATAAATTCCTGCAGTTAATTTTGATATTGAAGTCTAAACTATGTATTTTATGTGAATATGATAACATTCTAAGTTTTTTTTCTTTTTAGTTTCACAGAATTTCAAATATATAGGTGCTATGTGGCCACTTAAACCAAACTATACCATAATAAAACAAATATGGTCTGAAGTCTTCCAATGAGAAACTGCTTCTGAAGGAAGATACATTTGGAGATCATTATAAGGAAGGGTTTTCCTTTAATCAAGCCCAAATTTGGCTCCTTGAAACTTTTAACTAATGATTGTGGAGTCAAAGAACAGAAAGACTTCTCTTATACTTGAAGACAACTATCAATTTTCCTGCAACATTCTTTACTCTAGGAAATGTTTCAAAATATTTTATTTTCTGAATTATGTGTAATAATAATTTTCAACATGTTTTCCAAAATTATAAGAAACAAATGGTCTTCTCTCCTTTCTCCCCCGCCCCTTGGAGATGGTGAGAATTTAGATCTGCATTATAAGTGGATTATCATACAAAACATATTTCCATTTTTGTCATTGTTGTAAGAGAATGCTCCTATAAAATCAAAACCTCCAATTAAAAACAGAAATAAAATAATATGAAAAATGATACAATGATTCTTTCTCTGAAGGTGGGAAACATTCTTTGTCACTAAAGTATAAGAGCGTAAGTAATGTGTAATGAGAGGGAAAGAGATTTGGAACAGCTTATAAAGAACTTTAAAAGCTAAACAGAAATTTATAGTTTATACTTTTTTTTTAATTTTTTTTTTATTTTAAACCCTTAACTTCTGTGCATTGACTTATAAGTGGAAGAGTGATAAGAGTAGGCAATGGGGGTCAAGTGATTTGCCCAGGGTCACACAGCTGGGAAGTGTCTGAGGCTGGATTTGAACCTAGGACCTCCTGTCTCTAGGCCTGGCTCTCAATCCACTGAACTACCCAGCTGCCCCCAGTTTATACTTTTTTGGTAGTTTAATAGGTGCTGAAAAAGTAAATTAAGTAGAATTGTCATTTTTTTATATTAGCTTGGCCAACTCATGAAGAGCTGAGATTTTTCCAATTGTTTAGACATGAAATTATTTGTGTGAAAAGTGTTTTGTAATTGTGTTCATATAATTCTTCTGTTATTCTTAGCAAGTAGATTCCCAGATATTGTATATTATGTAGTGTAATTTTAAATGGAATTTCTCTTCATATCTCTTGCTGTTCAACATTTTTGGTAATATATAGAAATGCTGATAATTTATGTGGGTTTATTTTGCATTTTGCAACTTTATTGCTAATCTTGTTGGGAAGTTTTCTAACTTATCTCCATTACTCCATACAAGCTCAATAATATTGAATATAAAGGACTTCACAAAACTTAAAAGCATTATATACATATCTATTATGATTTTTAAAATAAAAAAAACCAGGTACTATAGATAATCTCTAGTTTAATTCATGCTTCTGAATAGTGAGTCTGCTAAATAATAAATAAATAAATGTAAGGGGGTTAGCTACAGAGCAGGAGATGAGTGGAGGATGGAATTAGGCCAGGCCCAGAGGCTATAGGCTAGAGTACAGGGTGTGAATGTAACAGGGATCCTGCACCCACGCAGGCAGAGAAGTAGGTGAAACTCTCCCTCACCAGAAAAGCCAAGCCCCTTTAAGCTCATGTTTCTATGGCCCTGGCCTGAGAAAGGAATTAATCTTATTGGTGAAATGAAGGAATCAAACAGGAAGAAGAAATGGCACTTCATGGACCCAGTAGCTTAATGGAGTTGGCAGCTGTTGTCTTCGGAATGTTTAGACAGTTACTTTTACTTGGCCTATGTTGAGGTAAGGAAATGACTTCAAGTTCTTAGGCTTAAAGGTTTAAGGGATTTATTTGGTGATAATTGTATGAGGTAAAATGCGATTGGAAAGAGGGTAAGGTAATCTAAGGTCTTAAGTCAGCTAACTAGTCTTGAAACACTGAATGGTCTTCCTGTGAAGCAGAGGATAAGAAAGCCTTGTGGGCAGATAACTCCGATAATTCTTGGTTATGACCTAGGGCTGACAAGCCCTGGGCCAGATGGTGATGTTTAGTTGGTTGAAATATGTTCTTGTTCCCTAAAAGATTGTTGGGTTTGCCAATGAGTTGTTAATATTTGGCCAGCAATGATATATGAGCCTACCTGCCTAGGAAATCTAAACCCACATTCCTCCTCCCTCCTCCAGGAGTTCAACCCCCAAAGAAGTAAAAGGAGAAGTGAAGAAGTCAGGGGTTTGGGACACTTCTTATATACCCACACTTCAACTGTCAAGCCTGGCACCAACCCTTGTCTCATGCCAGGTTCTGTGTTCTAACTGGGCAACTGTTAGTTTGCACCCATGAAAAACATGGCTGTAAGATTTACACACTATAATCTAGTCTTCTCTCCAAAATAGTTTTCTGGTTCTCTACTAATCATTTGGAAATTCCTAAAGAATATCTCTAAATCTGCTGCTATAAATTGCCGGTAAATTTCCACCTCCTTCCCTTAATTATTCTTTCTTGTTATTCTCTTCCAAATGAATTCACATGAAATAAATTTCATTGATATCCTTTTTTCAAGCAGTGCCAATTTCTCAGATAGTCATTATAATATATTTTTGTTTGTTTGCTTTAGAAGATGTGTTCTTTAAAAACACATTGAAACAATCAGATGTTAAATGAAATGTGCCATAGGTGCAGACCCTGATTTCTGCAAACCCATCTGAGTGACAGGTAGGGGAAGAAAGTAGAATTCTCCTTATATTTTTTCTGTGTGGGGCCAGTATTTTCTTTGTAATTTTGCAACATTCACTTTTTAAACATTTATTTGTTTATTACTTACATTAAAATACCTGGGTAACTCCAAAATTTTTAAGTTGTTCATATCACTTTTCTTGGTGTAATCATGTATATTGCTTTTCTGAACATACACATCTTTTAATGATCTTGAACCTAAAAGCGAATGACATTAAGGCATATCTGTCTCCATAGATAAATCCATTATAATCCCTGTTAAGTAACAGGAAAAATAAACAAACCTTGAAGTCCTATAATTAATGAGAAAAGCAGCTATCAGGAAAACAAAGGAGGAGAAAGCTTTCCATACATTTTGACTTTTCTGTTTTCAGTAGTGCAAGCTTAACTCTCTTTTGTCATTATTTTGAAAGTAGTTAACTTATTATCATATTTTTCTGTGGTTGTCTTAGGCAACAATTTTCCTAGAAAAAAATCTGGTATTTCTCCTTCCTCTGAAATATCGCAGAGCTCACTGAATATACCATTCAAATGTTCTTGAAAATAAGACAAGTTGTATCACTCTATCTGTGTTTATTTCTCTGTGTGTGTGTGTGTGTGTTTGTGTGTGCCCCTAAATAGGTGGAAAGGCTTTGAAAATAGGGACTACATCTTATCTTTTTTTTCATATACCCTTATGCAAGATAGCAATTCACATTACAGGAACTCCAGATAAGGAAATTATGCTGTCAAACCACAATCATAGGGTCATGGATTTACAACAGTAAGGAGTGTGAGAGGTCACCTAGTTTAACCCCTTCATCTTTCAGATGAGGAAACAGATCTAACGGGGTCAAATGAATTCTTCCAAATTGAAGTTTGCACAGATAGTTAAATAGCAGCACTGAGATTTAAAACTGGGTCCTCTCCCTCTAAATCAAATATTCTTTCTACTACACTATCTTGCCTTAATCCCCGTATTTCCATTTTCATAGCAACTATGCACTATATTGTCATTGTATTTCCTAAACATTTTATTCCCTTCGAAGACGTTTCATCCTAATCTTTTCATTCTTTTTGTCCTTCTCTTTTTACTTAGTATCTTTCTTTTCTTTATCAAATGTTCACTTCTATATCACTAACTTTTTCATTTCACTGAAGATGCTGCTTCTGAGAGTTATGTATGTTGATCTATGCAAATATGAACTTGGATTTTGTGGCTGCCTTTGACATTTTCTTTCCTACTCTTGAGAGAGAAGACAGCAACCAATTTTTTCAACTACAAATATCCTTCAGCTAATGGATGATTGATGCTCTGTACATATTAAGAAATATGTAGCTACTCTTGTCTTGAGAATGAGTCAAATATTTTTATATTATTTTTTCCTTTGGTTTATGTGCATGTACTATGTTATCTAGTATATTATCAACCAAAAATAGTTGTATATGTCTAGAGGTTACTTTAAATTTAGCAAGAGTTTCAATTTGAACACAATCAAAATACTTTAAAAAAGAATTCATATTTACTTACAATCTATAATTCTGTCCATTCAATTCCCAGTCTTGATCCTGTGTTCTGGACTTCATAAACATGCTTATCGCCACTATCTAATCCTGTGACTTCTCAACTGGCATATATTTCTATCATGCCCATTCTCTTCTACTGGCAGTTTACTCCTGAGATCTGTTTTGTGGAAGCTCTTAAGATGGCTTGCCTTCTTCCCTTTTGGGTTCTGATCTTGACTTTCCAGACTTCAAAACCATTTCATCCCACTGTTTCATTCTGAAACTTACCTCAGTACCCAGACCTCTGCACAAATAATCAATTTACTTTTTTTTTAATTTTACATGTTAACATGATTTTGATAATCATTTTCTCAAATTTTGTTATCCATGTTCTCTCCCTACTCTCCGGATGGCAGAAAATAAGATTTATTTGTTATATGTACATATATACAATACATATTTTCATGTTCATCATCTTGCAAAAGAAGACATATATCACTTACATTAGAGAAGAATTCATGAAGGAAAGTGAAAAATGATATACTTCAATCTGCATTTAAACTGTCAGCTTCTTCTGTGGTGATAAATATATATTTTTGTCAGAGTGCCTTGGAGTTGACCTGGATTCTTGCATTGATAACAATAGTTCAAAATTCCATCTACTCTTGTGGCCTTATCACTCTGCAATATTCCTACACCCAGAATGCCCCATTTCCCTCCCCCCCTTTAAGTTCCACTTGAGAAGCTATTTTGTGGAGGTTAACCAGATAATTCTCTTCCTGACTTTCCAGGCTTCCGTATAATAACCCTTTTCCATAGACCTTTATTTTTCTCCTCTTCCCACATTTCACGTTCCACACTACATATATTTCAATTCCTATTTGTCTGTTGCCTTCCAGATTAAAGTCAAAGCAGTACAAACACTCT
Organism: Gracilinanus agilis; assembly: GCF_016433145.1. Lineage (NCBI taxonomy): Eukaryota > Metazoa > Chordata > Mammalia > Didelphimorphia > Didelphidae > Gracilinanus > Gracilinanus agilis. Next base: position 220,622,822 of record NC_058132.1, read on the forward strand.
AGTTTAATATCATGGTGAAGACATCACTGAATAATTATAGATATTAAACTGCTTGATTCTAATGCTTAAAATATTTTCCTAACAGGTATAATAATAAATTATTCCCTAATTATATATATAAAAAGGAAAATTTACAAGAGAGTGATACTGAAACTATAAAAGTATTTCCAGAGCATAGTGACCACTGAGGTACTCAATGATGTTTTTCCATACAGATTTTCTATGTGGGCCACTGACCATTATGATAATTTAGAGAGTATAAGTTCATATATAAAAAATGAACCTAGCTAGAATTTTCTAGATTATCAAAATATTATAAAGATACAATGATTTCCACTAGAAAAAATGTTATTTTCTCATTGTATTAAAAGCATAGCCTGGCTTTGATTACATCATATATTAAGTACATCTCTTCTTGTCTTCTTTACAGGGTACATTAATGGGATTGTTTTCATTTTTTGCTCTTTCCTAATCCATTTCCTATTTAAATTCAGTGTATACCTCTTCAAATAGCATAAAGAAGAGTTTTATAAAATCTCTATTATTAGAGCTAAAATGTAGCTCCTAATAAACTGAATAAATTATATATTTCCATTAATTTTGTCAGGAAGCAAAGAACAGAAAAAGTTATATCAGTCAAATCCTTACAGATGAAGAAAAAAATTGAAATGTTTTCAACCTGATTTAAAAAAGTTCTCATGCTCACCCAAATTTAAAACAAACTTTAACAATGTATTTATTACTTTCTTTAAGTCCATTTCTTTTTATTAAACATTTATTAATATTTATTTTTTAGAAAAGTTAACATTGTTACATAATTTACTCTCTTACTTTCCACTTCACCCCCCGAGCTCCCCACCAAAGTTGATACATATTTCCACTGGTTTTAACATGTGTCACTGATCAAGACCTATTTCCAAATTGTTGATATTTGCATAGGTGGTAGTTTGGAGTCTAAACCCCCAATCATGTCCACCTCAAACCATGTGTTCAAGCAGTTGTTTTTCTTCCATTTCCACTTCTGAAGTTCTTCCTCTGAATGGGGGTAGCGTTCTTTTCCATAAGTCCCTCAGAATTATCCTGGGTCATTGCATTGCTGATAGTACAGAAGTCCATTACATTAGATTTTACCACAGTATATTGGTCTCTGTGTACAATGTTCTTCTGACTCTGCTTCTTTCACTCTGCATCAATTCCCAGAGGGCTTTTCAGTTCATATTGAATTCCTTCAGTATATTATGCCTTTGAGCACAATAGTATTCCATCACAAGCATATACCACAATTTGTTAAGCCATACCCCAATTGAAGGGCATACCCATATTTTCCAGTTTTTTGCCACCACGAAAAGCATAGCTATAAATATTTTTGTACAAGTCTGTTTATCTATGATCTCTTTGGGGTACAAAAGCCAACAATGGCTGGATCAAAGGGCAGGCAATATTTTATATCCCTTTGAGCATAGTTTCAAATTGCCAGCCAGAATGGTTGGATTAATTCACAGCTCCACCAGCAATGCATTAATGTCCCAGTTTTGCCACATCCCCTCCAGCATTCATTAATCTCCCCTTCTTTCATTTTAGACAATCTGCTAGGTGTGAGGTGATATCTCAGAATTGTTTTGATTTGCAATTCTCTAATTATTAGAGGTTTAGAACACTTTCTCATGTGCTTATTGATACTTTTGATTTCTTTACCTGAAAATTGCCTATTCATGTCTCTTGCCCATTTATCAATTGGGGAATGGCTTGATTTTTTATACAATTGATTTAACTCCTTGTATATTTGAGTAATTAGACCCCTGTCAGAGTTTTTCGTTACAAAGATTTTTCCCAATTTGTTGTTTCCCTTCTGATTTTGGTTACAATGTTTCTGTTTGTAAAAAAAAAAGCTTTTTAATTTGATATAATCAAAATAATTTATTTTACATTTTGTAATTTTCTCTAACTTTTGCTTGGTTTTAAAATCTTTCCTTTCCCAGAGATCTGACAAGTAAACTATTCTATGTTCACTTAACTTATTTATATATTCCCTCTTTATAGTCAAGTCATTCACCCATTCTGAATTTATCTTGGTGTAGGGTGTGAGATGTTGATCTAAAGCTATTATCTCCCATATTGTTTTCCAAATGTCCCAGCAGTTTTTGTCAAATAGTGGATTTTTGTCCCCAAAGTTGGGCTCTTTGGGTTTATCATAGATTGTCTTGCTGATGTCACTTACCCCAAGTCTATTCCACTGAGCCTCCCTCCTTTCTCTTAGCCAGTACCATACTGTTTTGATAACTACTGCTTTATAGTACAGTTTAATATCTGGTACTACTAACTAAGGCCCCTTCCTTCACATTTTTTTTCATTATTTCCCTCGATATTTTTGATCTTTTTTTATTCCAGATGAACTTTGTTATAGTTTTTCCTAATTCAGGAAAAAAGTTTTTTGGTAGTTTGATAGGTATGGCACTAAATAGGTAAATTAATTTGGTTAGAATGGTCATTTTTATTATGTTAACTTGTCCTACCCATGAGCATTCAATGTTTTTACAATTGTTTAGATCTAGTTTTAATTGTTTGGAAAGTGTTTTGTAGTTGTTTTCATATAATTGCTGTGTTTGTTTTGGTAGATAGATTCTTAAGCATTTTATATTTTCTAGGGTGATTTTAAATAGTATTTCTCTTTCAACCTCTTGCTGCTGTGATGTGTTGGAAATATATAGAAATGCTGATGATTTACCTGCATTTATTTTGTATCCTCCAACTTTCCTAAAGTTGTTGATTATTTCTACAAGTTTCTCAGTTGATTCTCTAGGATTTTTTAAGTGGACCATCATATCATCTGCAAAGAGTGATAGCTTAGTCTCCTCATTGCCTATTTTGATACCTTCAATGTCTTTTTCTTCTCTAATTGCTACTGCTAGTGTTTCTACTATGATGTAATAAGGGAATACGGCAATAGGGTAATATGAGACCAAGGGCTGGAGGTAATAAGGAAATTAAGGCATAGGTAGGGTTGTAATAGTGGATAAGGCAGGCAAGGGACTAAAGGTAGAATGAATAGGGGATAAGGCACAGTGGATAGTGATTTTGTGGATCCCTAAGGAAGTAAATTCTATAAGGAAGGTACCGATGGTGAAGGTACTAGATTGAGATGGTAGGAGAGGTAAGGAAATGACTGAGTTTAGGGAATATAAACACAGAGTTATAAGGAGTTGTAAGGGTTAGGATGAGATACTTGGGCAAACAGCTACTGCCTGGGAAACAGACTGGGACACAGGTTTGAGACAGAGACACTAAGGGGATCAGACTGAGCCATCCAGATAGGAAGGACACTTCTACTGACAAAGGTTAGGGCCAGCCAAGAATGGCTTGAAACTGACTAGAGGGCTTTCTAGTCAGTTTCTCAGGTTCACAAAGGAAGGGTTCAGAAGAAGTATTGAGATCTCACTTCCTTCAAAATGGACAGCTATAGCTTCCCTAAAAACCCAGAGAGAAATTATTCCTTCTCCCTTCTCCCTCTCCTATCAATCAACTAATAAATTAGCCAAAGGTTTTGATTAAGTGACAAAGAGGGTTTATTGAATTTTAGGGTCGATTGGAAGGGATGGAGGATACAAGGTAACTCTAACAGTTGCCTAGAGAAAGCTTCCGGTGGGGAGGGAGACAGGAGTGTGAGACTGAGATAGGAACCTGCCTAAATCATCCTGGAGGTTTGTAGCTTATAGGGTTAGGAAAGTTGGATACAAAGATTCAATAGATAATTTGTAACAAGGTAAGCCCTATTTGACTACGGGAAACTAAACTATCAAGTTTGAAACTAACACTCAGATCTACCCTCCTTTCAAAACTCCAAAGAAATTTAGGAAGGAGAAATAATGATGGAGAATAAGGGAGGTTAGGGAGATTCAAAAGAAATATTTAACTAACATATTTTAAGAGAAAAGTTGCAGAATATAGGTCAGGTTTTCAATCCAAAGATAGAGTTCAGATTGACCCTCCTACTCTCCATGAGTCTCCAGGGTCAATTCAACTCTCCTCAAGATTCTAAATCCTTTTCAACTGTCAGAAATTCTGCAGTAAGGCTTTGCAGAGTTGACATGCACCCTATTTGCACTACAAATGTTAAATAATTGAGGTGATAATGGGCATCCTTTTTTCATTCCTGATCTTATTGGAAAGTCTTCTAATTTATCCCCATTACATATGATGCTTGTTGATGGTTTTAGGAATATATAGTTTATTATTTTTAGGAAAGGTCCTTCTATTCCTAAACTTTCCAGGGTTTTCAATAGGAATGGGTGCTGTATTTTGTCAAAGGCTTTTTCAGCATCTATTGAGATAATCATGTGATTTTTGTTTGTTAGATTGTTGATATGGTCAATTATGTGGATGGTTTTCCTAATGTTGAACCATCCTTGCATTCCTGGTATAAATCCCACCAGATCATGGTGGATGATCCTCTTGATCACTTCCTGAAGTCTCTTTGCTAGTATTCTCTTTAGGATTTTTGCATCTATGTTCATTAGGGAGATTGGTCTGTAGTTTTCTTTCTCTGTTTTTGATCTACCTGGCTTTGGAATCAGAACCATATTTGTGTCATAAAAGGAATTTGGTAGGACTCCTTCTTTGCTTATTATATAAAATAATTTGTATAGTATTGGGATTAGTTGCTCTTTGAATGTCTGATAGAATTCACTTGTGTCCGGAAACGGTAGCTAAAGGAGTCAGACAGCAGACTGTGGTTGAAGAGTCCCTGCAGCCGCCACTGTGGTCCGTCTTCTCTCAGGTTTACAGTCCCAGCAGATAGAGAAATGCCCTTGCTTTGCTATAATAGAGGCTGCAGCCAGCACTTCGACCCAGAGACCAACATGGATGATTCTTGTACATATCATCCAGGAGTTCCAGTTTTTCATGATGCTTTAAAGGGTTGGTCTTGCTGTAAGAGAAGAACAACAGATTTTTCTGATTTCTTAAGCATCGTAGGCTGTACAAAGGGTAAGCACAATGATGAGAAGCCCCCTGAGCCTGTCAAACCCGAAGTCAAGACTACCTCTGAGAAGGAATTGTCTGAATTAAAACCTAAATTTCAAGAACACATCATTCAAGCCCCTAAACCAGTAGAAGCAATAAAAAGACCAAGCCCAGATGAACCAGTGACAAATGTGGAGTTGAAAATAGGTTCTTCACTAAAACAAGTACTGGATAAACTTAAACTGTCATCTGAGAATGAAGTAGATAAAAAGGATAATGATAGTGATGAAATTAAGATTGGGACTTCATGTAAAAATGCTGGCTGTGTAAAGACATACCAGGGTCCACAGAGTATAGAAGAAGTTTGTATTTTTCATTCTGGAGTTCCTATTTTCCAGGAAGGGATGAAATATTGGAGCTGTTATAAGAGAAAAACTTCTGATTTTAATACATTTTTAGCCCAAGAAGGATATACAACAGGAAAGCACTTGTGGACAAAAAAAGATGTTGGGAAAAAAAAGTTGTTCCATGTTGGCATGACTGGCATCAGACAGGAGGTCAAGTTACTATCTCAATATATGCTAAAAATTCACTTCCAGAACTAAGTCATGTAAAGGCAAATAGTACACTGTTAAATATCCATATTGTATTTGAAGGAGAAAAAGAATTTCATCAAAATGTGAAATTATGGGGAGTAATCAATGTGAAGAGGAATTTTGTAAATATGACAGCCACAAAGATTCAAATCACAATGAGAAAAGCTGAACCTATGCAATGGGCAAGGCTTGAACTACCTTCACCCAAAAAACAAGATGATAGGGGGCAGCTGGGTAGCTCAGTGGAGTGAGAGTCAGGCCTAGAGACAGGAGGTCCTAGGTTCAAACCCGACCTCAGCCACTTCCCAGCTGTGTGACCCTGGGCAAGTCACTTGACCCCCATTGCCCATCCTTACCAATCTTCTACCTATGAGACAATACACCGAAGTACAAGGGTTTAAAAAAAAGATGATAAAAAAGATAATATAGCTGATTGAGAACAAGGGAGATGGAGTGGGATAGGACATTAGCTATTACCTGTTTTGAAGTTCCTAATATACTATGTGGTGAAGTAGTGACTTGCTATTGTAATTATATACATATGTAGACATATATATGAATGTATGCACATATATGTTACTAATATGGCATTCCAGACCTAGTAAAAAAAAGATTTCTAGAAATCAAAATCTTTTTTTCCTTTTCATGAATTCCTTTTGGGCTAAAATGTGGGAGTGTTCTTGCTATCTAAATGTTAAACTAAAGTCAGAAAAAGATCTCCCTATAACATCATTCAATACTTCTCCATATCATTGTCATGTTAATGGGAGCAACAGGAAAGGGGCATTTCATGTGTTTTATCTCACTTTCACTTTTATTCCATATTGCTATATTACTGTGGGATATAAAGGGTTTTATTCCATTCTTTTAGGTGTTTGGGTCCCATAGTTTTAGGGGGTGGAGGGGCTGTAAACAGCAGAATTCATTTTCTTTATTTTCTTTTTTTCCCCCCACATTTCAAGTTACCGAAGTCACAAATTACACATAGGCAATTATAAATAGGGTGGACCTTTTTTCCTAGGAGGACATCCTCAGAGGTGATGAAGATAGTAAAGAAAATGGAGCTTGGCTTGTATGTTGCATAATTTGTAAAAAAATATATATAATAATAATAATAATTGCAGTTAGCTTCCCTGTAATAATTCCATTTCTTACCATGCAGTCTAATTGTTACTACTAAGATTCATTGAGATTAGAGGGGAAAGGGTTAACATACAAAATTTGAAATGATCGATTAGTCCTGATTTATTGTTTCATATAAAAATTATGTTAAATAACATTCTTGTCTGGTTATTTAAAGTTCTCAAAGCTATATTGATTTGTGTGTGTGTTACACGTATAGCTTACAACATATGAATTCATCCAGATTGGTGAATTGTACTAGAAACTATTTTGAAAGATCTGGGAATCTTTAGCCTAAAAAAGAGAAAATATCTGCTTCCAGATATTTGAAGGACTATTATGTAGAAGAATGTAGCAGCTTGTTTTTTTCTCTGTGACAGAGGGCAGAACTTGGAACCATTAGGCACATGTAACAAAATAGGTCTGCTTAATGTTTTAAAAAAATTACTAATACAGTTTATTCAAAAATGAAAGGAACAGCCTCATGAGTTGTAATGTTTCTTATAATTGTAAGTATCAACAGTAAAAGACTGTCAGAGATGATGTAGAGGATTTATTTCTGCATATGAAATATTTGGTCTTTTTAGACTATGACCTCTATAAAGGTCCCTTTCACCTCTGAAATTTTATGCTAAAAGTCTAGATCCATTAAAACAGTGAATATATTGGCATAGTTCAATTCAAAGTATAAAAAGATTTGACATTAAAATAGTTATCTAAATTTTTAGACAAACTTTTAATCTGGTAAAAACACTAGGCAGACAACTAATTTAATGCAGAAATATAGATTTCCTTTATAATTTTGGTACTACTTTAATAAAAATTATATTTGAGATCTTTTTTGCCTATACTTCATGAAGACAACATGGGCTGTACAAATTTGTATATGTTCATTTGTCTACTGAGATTTTAAATACTAATTAAAATCAGATATCCATTAAATAACATTTTCCATTATAGTATTATTCAAGCATATTTGGGAAAGGTTTTGCCTGTTATATACAAAAAACTCATTCAGGCAGACTTGAAAATTTGGAGATGAATAATAGTTATAAATGCTTAAAATTAGGTCATTACCATAATTTTTTAGCTTCTTTGTTGCTGGTATCTTTATCACAGTACAGTTTGGAAAAATTGGATTTTTAGCAAATACTTGAGTAATTAACTCATATCTCTGAGTAGACATTATAGGAATATCCCACAATAACAGGGTCTTACTGACATTCTTGCCATCAAAGCCATTGTAACTGTGAGGTAAGCAAATTAGGTGTTTGGTTAAAATCTGAAGTAGTGTTTGAGCATGTCTAGTTGCCATATCACTCACTGTGTGCATTAATGTTGTTCCTGTGGAACTAACTGAGCTCCATGTAAAGTCATTTCATTTTAGCATATCATGTTTTCAAAGAACTAGTCAAATAGTGGTAGGTAGGATATACCTGTTTTGTACTTTTCCTTTACCATGAATAATGCTATTATTTCATTAAGTAATAGAGCTAGGTATTATATGCAAATATGGTTTTGGTAGTATCAGTAATAGGTGCATATTCATGTTCACAAGATGGTATATTTAAATTGATAAAATACAAATTTAAGAAATCTGCCAAGCTACATTTTACCAGACTTTCTTCATCACAGATGATAATAGTAGCAGCAAATATATGTCTCACTGGATTGTGTTTTACAGTTTGAATTTTTTTTTCAACTACCCATTGCTTAATTTCTTTATGTTTTAGATTCTGTGCTAATTAGTAATTCTGAAATCTTTCTCAGTATGCATAGTCATAAGACCACCAATAGTCCTGAAAAGAGTATGATATAACTGCTGCAAATAAATTTTTCAAGTTAACATAAAGTTCTGGCTTTACTGATGCTATTTTCCCTATAAATTGTATTTTGATGGATATTAATTTATAAATTTACACAAAGATCCCTGCTAAAGGACAATAGCTGAAATTCATAGGGTGTGGGGGAGTTAATATAGGAATCAATCTTAATAAATTATAGCTATACCTTAGGTATTTTACAGATTATTTCTTGCTATTGATCATAGATACAAAATTCAAAATACTACTTACTATTCTTTGAATACTAAGTAAAATATAGAGTATAAGAAGTTATACTAGATATATTTGTTGTCTAAGCAAATAATTTACCCTTCGTTGACGTTAACCATTATCCTAACCTTTTTCTATTTTTTGTCCTTTCTCCAACCCTGCTCTGGCCCTGCTACCTACTCTACCCCAAAAGAAAATAGAAAGGAAACTTTACTAACTTCCTAGGTTTATAATTATACTTTGTCTTTATTTAAAGTATTTTATACTATATTGATCACAGTAATAGTCTCAAACAAAACAAAGATTACATTGAACATCAGCCTAGAATTGTAAAGCTTAATCTAGAATCAATTGCCAAACTCACTATTTTATGGTAAGTGACTAGAAATTTTTTAACTTTCAGCTCAGACCTTCCTTAGAGACTTGATTTCTATTTGTTGCCACATCTTTGGTGAAACTTTCAAATGGAGTTTTCCTGTAAGTTTAGTTAAAGGCAGTTTTATCAGGATGGTTCCTTTTTCTGTAATGAATTTGTAAATATTTGTAAAACAGTAAACCAAAATCAACCTATTATAAATGGCCGTTAATTAAATCATGTAATTTTATCAAATCTATCTTGTTACTATTGAAAGGCCTGTTTACCTAGCCTGTTAATATTTGTTATATTTTATAGTGGCATAGAACTGTAATACTGCTCCAATATTTATATATTGTGTCTGATATTTTAATTCTTTTTTTTTTGGTATAAGCCTAATGGTTTCAGAGAATTCCTTAGGAGAATTAAGTATTCAGGCGCCATTCTTTTTTCATGAAGCAAATGTTTTCTGTGCTAGTATCAGTTTGAAGACATGTAATGCATCTTTCTTTTCTTATAGTCAGTCATTCTAATATTCTATAGTTTGCTATTCAAATTTTTTAAACGTACACCTTTGTATTTAGGGGATTTACATTACCAAGTCACCATTTCAGCAATTTCTTGGTTTTATTACAAAAGTTATGTCAGTTGACATAGCCTTGCAATTCCTATATCCATGGCTTAAACTAATAAATGCTCTAGAGGCTAAACACAGCTTCTCTCCCTGCCCCCACCTCCCACCCAAAGATCATTTTGAGTGTAAAGTTTCTGCTTTTGAAATTTAATGTTTGTAAGAGAAACATCATTTTGTGAGACCAGTATGCTACCATCTATAACAAAAACCATTTCAAGTACTGATCTTTCATTTTTTTTAATTGTGCATAGTTGCCTAATTCTCTGCATTGGAGGAGCATAGTTCATGAAATATTTTATCTCTAAGATTTTTTTCTAAAGAATAAGTTATTTGCTTGTTAACTTTTAGTTTCTCAATTTGAATGACCAACTTTTACTGTCTGTTTTGAAGCACTATAATAAAAAACGTATGCTCCTAAAAAAGAAAAAAAAAAAGAATTCACTTGTGAATCCATCAGCCTTTGGCAATTTTTTCTTAGGGAGTTCTTTGATGGCTTGTTCAATTTATTTTTCTGATATGGGATTGTTTATGTATTCTATTTCTTCTGCTGTTAATCTAGGCAATTTGTATTTTTGTAAATATTCATCCATATCTCCTAGATTGCTATATTTATTGCCACATAATTGAGCAAAATAGTTTTTAATGATTGCATTAATTTCCCCTTCATTAGAGGTGAGGTCTCCCTTTTCATCTTTGATACTGTCAATTTGGTTTTCTTTTTTCCTTTTTTTATTAGATTGACCAGTACTTTGTCTATTTTATCTGTTTTTTTTTCCAATACCAGATTCTAGTCAGATATTAATTCAATAGTTCTTTTACTTTTGATTTTATTAATTTCTCCCTTGAGTTTTAGTATTTCTAATTTAGTTTTCATCTGGGGATTTTTAATTTGCTCTCTTTCTAATTTTTTAAGTTGCAGGCCCAATGTATTAATCTCTGCTCTCCCTAATTTGTTAATATATGCACTCAAGGATATAATTTCCCCCCTGAGTACTGCCTTGGCTGTATACCACAGAGTTTGGTAGGATGTCTCATCATTGTCATTCTCTTCAATGAAATTATTGATTGTTTCTGTGATTTCTTCTTTGACTAGCTGGTTGTGGAGAATCACATTATTTAATTTCTAATTAGTTTTTGATTTGCCTGTCCAGGTACCCTTACTAATTATTATTTTTATTGCATTATGATTTGGGAAGGTTACATTTATTATTTCTGCCCTTTTGCATTTGTTTGCAATGGTCTATGCCCTATTACATGGTCAATCTTTGTGAATGTATCATGTGCAGCTGAAAAGAAGGTTTATTCCTTTTTCTTCCTATCTTTCTCCACATACCGATTAAATCTAATTTTTCTAGGACTTCATTCATCTCTCTTACCTCTTTCTTATTTATTTTTTGTTTGATTTATCTAGATCTGAAAGATGAATATTTAGATCTCCCACTAGTATGGTTTTATTATCTATTTCCTTCTTGAGCTCTGCCAGTTTCTCCTTTATGGTATTGGTTGCTATGCCATTTGGTACATACATATTGACCAGTGTTATTTCCTCATTTTCTATACTGCCTTTAATCAGGATGTAATGACCTTCCCTGTCTTTTTAAATCATATCTATTTTTACTTTGGCTTTGTCAGAAATCATAATTGCCACTCCTGCCTTCTTTTTCTCATTTGAGACACAAAGGATTTTGCTCAAATCCTTTACGTTAAACCTGTGTATGTCCACCCGCCTCATATGTGTTTCTTGTGGACAACATATGGTAGGCTTTTGGATTCTAATTCTCTTTGCTATTTGCTTCCTTTTTATGGGCAAGTTCCTATTCACATTCAGAGTTATAATTATCAGTTGTGTATTCTCTGACATTTTGGTATCCTCTCTTAGTTCTACCCCTTCTACTTACACTATTTCCTTTTAAACCAGTGGTTTGTTTATGCCAGTAACTCTTGTATCCTCCCTTGATTTATTTCCCTTTCTACCCCCTCCCTTATTACTCCCCTCTTTTTATTTTTAAGGCCTAATTAATTACCTCCCCCTTCTTCTTCCCTCCCTTTTTTGACCTCCCCACTCCCCTGGTCCCCTTGGTTTATCCCTTCTGACTTTCTCAGTAGGGTTAGAGTTTTATATCCCAATGGATAAAACTACTCTTTGCTCTCAGGGTTAAGTACACTGAGAGTAAGGTTTAAATATTACCTCTTAATGCTCTCTTCCTCTACTTCTTATAATAGTATTCATCCCTTCCCTTTCCCATGTCCTCTTTGTGTGTAATAGAATATCCTACTTTTCTTATTTATTCAAGTTTCTCTTGGTCTCCTCTACTATTCACCTCCCTCTTTCCCACCCTCCTATCATCTTTGACCATTTAGTACTCCAACCTCTCCCTATGAATAATTCTTCTAATTACTATAATCATGAAAACTATAATAGTGAATAGAGTTCCTTAAAGAGAATTATGCATAACATTTCTCCATTTAAGGATACCAATAATTAGATCATATTGAAGCCTTTAAAGAGACAAATTTAAAAAATACGAGTTTTCTTTCTTTCCCCTCTGTTTCTTATTTACCTTTTCATATTTCTTTTGATTTTTGTGATTGGATATCGAACTTTCCATTAAATCCTGGTCTTTTCTGTGCAAATATTTGGAAATCTGCTATCTTGTTGAATGCCCAAACTTTTCCCTGGAAGTATATAGTTAGTTTGGATGGGTAGGTGATCATTGGTTGTACACCCAGTTCTCTTGCCTTTCTGAATATCATATTCTAAGCTTTGTGGTCTTTTAGTGTGGAGGCTGTCAGAGATCCTGTTTGATCCTGATTGGTGCAACTTGATATCTGAAACGTCTCTTTCTGGCTTCTTGTAAAATTTTTTCTTTTACTTGGAAGCTCTTGAATTTGGCTATTATATTCCTGGGGTTTGTCTTTTCAGGGTCTAGTGTAGAGGGTGATCTATGGATCCTTTCAATATCTTTATTGCCCTCTTGTTGTAGAACTTCAGGGCAATTTTGCTGAATAATTTCTTTTAGTATGGAGTCCAAATTTCTATTAAATTCTGCTTTTTCAGGAAGACCAATGATTCTCAGATTGTCTCTTCTAGACCTGTTTTCTTGGTCTGTCACTTTCTCATTGAGATATTTCATGTTTCCTTCTATTTTATCAGTCTGTTGACTTTGTTTTATTTGTTCTTGCTGTCTTGAGAAATCATTAGCTTATAATTCCTCCATTCTAGCCTTTACAGACTGGTTTTTGCCAATAATCTTTTGTTTTTCCTTTTTAATCTCATCATTTCTAGACTTCAATTTACTTTCCTCACTTTCCAATTGTGAAATTCTGCCTTTTAAATTGTTATTTTCCTGCCAGATTTTGGTTTCCAATTTGCTTACCATTTTGTTTGATTTGAGGGCATCTTTCTCCAACTGGGAGTTTCTGTCTTCTAACCTGCCATATTCCTTTTGAGATATTTCCCACTTCTCTCACCAAATCTCTTCCATCTTTCTCATCATCTCAGATTTGAGGTCTTCAATAGCTCATAGCCAGTTTTCATTATTTTGGGAAGGTTTGGATATGATTACATATTTGTTCTCCTCTGCTGTTTCCACTGTTGTCTGGATTGTATCTGTGTAAAAGTTGTTGAGTGTTACAGATTTCTTCTTGATGATCTTTCTCTTTTGGGGTTCTTATCCCTGGCTTGCCTTTATTAGCCCTGCTCCCTCTCAGGTTTATTCTGATAATCAAGGTCTGTCTGTGCTCCTTAGGTTCCTGAGGTCTCAAGTCTAGTTATTCTCAGGGTTAACCCTCCTGGTGGTCCCCTTGCTTATTCCTCTGCCCGAGGCTCCTTTAACAGACTCAGGGAGCTGCTTCCACAGTTGTGCACCCCTCTGCACTGGGTCCCCACTCAAGGTCCATGCCTACATTCAGGATCCATGTCTGCACTTGCATCCATGCCCCCACTTGTGCCTGAGCTCAGGGTTTGTGTTCAAATTCTGTGTCTTCTTTAGCTTCTTGGGGTCTTAAGTCTTGCTACTCTCAGGAGCAGGCCCTGGTGACCCCAGGTAGGTGCCAAGGACTTAATAGGTGACCAAACTTGCTCTCACTCTTGTTCGCTGGCTTTGGCACTGTAGGTGGTGTGGGGTGTGGGAAGGGGTTGCTCAGCTCATGTTTTAGTGAGAGCTGTTTCACGCCTTTATAGTATGGAAATGCCCCAATTCCATGAACCTCCATTGCTGAGCCCTATTGTAGGGTCCCTCTGTTCCTCTGGATTTCTTTTTAGGTCTTCTTGTGGAGTCCTATATGTTTATGTTAGGAGATGTTAAGCAGCTGTTTTCTACTCTGCTGCCATCTTAACCAGGAAGTCCATAAATTAAGTCCATTTCTTTTAAAATTATTTTAAATATATTTTTCAAATTACATGAAGATACAATTTTTAATAATAACTTTCTGGCACTTTCTGATCCATGTTCTCTTCTTCCTCCCTCTCTTCCCTTAGAGCTGTGTTGGCAAACCTATGACACACTTGCCATAGGGGGCACTCAGAGCCCTTGGTGTGTGCACATGCACCATTGTCCCAGCACAGAGTTCACCAAAGTGCATTACTAGAAAGCCAGAGGGACATGAGCCAGGCTCCACCCCCCCATGCTCCACAAACTTATGAGGACATTTCTTACATTACCCACCCCTCTAAAAAGTTTGCTCTCACTGCCTTAGATGCGTGTAATCTGATATAGGTTTTAGATGTGTGATCATGCAATACATGTTTCCATGTTTGTTATGTTGTAAAAGAAAATATATGCCACATACAAAAAAAAAACAGATGAAGCAAAAAATGTTTAAAATGGCATGCTACCGACATTCAGACTCCATTGATTCCTTCTATGGCAGTGAATAGCTCTTTTTGTCATGAGTCCCTTGGGCTTGACCAGGATCCTTTTATTACTGATAAAAGTTAAATCATTCCCAATCATCATAATATCATTGTTCTTACTGTGTAAAATGTTTTTCTGGTTCTGCTCACTTCACTTTACATCACTTCATGTGTTTTTCCAGTTTTTTTTTTATGATGGTCTGTTCTTCATTTCTTATGGTACAATAGCATACCATTACAATCACATACCATAACATAATCAACTACTCACCAATTGATGGACATCTCTTCAGCTTCAAATGGAAAAACAGCTGATATAAATATGTTTGTCCAAGTAACTCTTTTCCTCTATTTTTTTAACACTTTGGGGTATAGAACTAGTTTTGGTAATGTTGTCTCAAAGGCTATGAACCCTTTTATGGTCATTTGAGATTGGTTAAAATTGCTCTCCACAAGGCTTGTATCAATCCATGGCTCCATCAACAGTAAATTAGTGTATTGATTTTCCCACATTCTCTCAAATATTTATCATTTCCTTTGTTGTCATGTTTGCCAGTCTAATGGGTATAAGGTGATACCTCCAGATTATTTGACGTGTAAATACACTCTAATTAACAGTGATTTGGGGTGTATTTTGAAATGACTAAAGAGAGTTTTAATTTTCCTATCTGAGAATTGCCTGTTCACATTATTTGTCCAATTATCAAGTTGGGAATCAATTGGGGAATGATTTGTATTTTTATAAATTTGACTCAATTCTCTGTATATTTGGGAAATAAGATCCTTTTCAGAGAAACTTCCTATAAAATGTTTTCCCCGGTTTGGTTTTCCTTCTCAAATCTTGGTTTTATTGGTTTTGTTTCTAAAAAAAAAAAACAACAAAAAAACCTTTTTAAGTTTATTTTTTAATTTAATCAAGTCAAAGCTATCTATTTTACATTTTATTATGTTTTCTATATCTTATTTGGTTATAATTTCTTCACTGATCCATAGGTTTCAAAGGTAAACTATTTTGTGCTCCCCAATTTTTCATGGTCTCACACTTTATTTCTAAATTATATTTTCATTTTTAAATTTTATCGGTATATGACATGCAATTTTGTTCTATTTCTACTTTCTAATATACTATTTTACAATTATACCCACAGTTTTTATAAAATACTGGGATTTTCTAAAAGCTTGGATCTTTTAGTTTGTCAGATTTGAGGTTACTATCATCATTTACTACTGTGTGTTGAGTGTTTAATCTAATCCATTGATCCATTATTCTATTTCTTAGCCAGTGCCAGATTGTCTTGTTGCCATTTTATGATACATTTGGGGATATGGTAAAGCTTGACTTTTTTCTTTTATGTTTTTCATTAATTATATTGATATTTTTGGCCTTTTGTTCTAAATAAATTATATTGTTTCTATTTCTAACAAATAATTTTGGGGTAGTTTAATGCAAATGGCACTGAATAGATAACTTAATTAATTTAGAATTATGAAATATGTATATCCTTGATGGAATAGTATTGATATTGTTGAGATACCAAGGTTGAGTTGGTTCCTCAGTATCTCTTTTGAAGGAGGCCTGTGAGCCTGCTTCAGAGTGACCAGTGTGCAATTCAGACTCTCAGACAGTTTTGAAAAAAAAAAAGGACATGGGTTTATTTAGAAACAAGGTAATATAAATAGGAAGATTAAGGGATTAGGATTCCCTAGCTCTAAGGGTTCTAGCTAACCACCTACCTTCCTAAAATCTCCTCACAGAGATTGCATCTTTTGCTTCCAAGCTCCCTAGGCCCTGACCTTTCTGTCCAGATCCCAATGACTGTGTGACTAACTGTTATCAAGAAGTAAATAGGTAATCTGAGTGGGTCTCTATGCAATTTGGGTGTGAGGAAGGATAAAGGGGATATTAGGTGATTATAAGGTGATTACAGGAGGAATGCAGATAAGGGAAGGTATATAGGAGAAAAAGGAAATGGGGTATGTACGAGAGGGTAGCTAAAACAGGTTTATTCCCAGAGGCTCAAAACAGAGGATACAGGGAGGAAAGTAGGACCAATAAGAAATGTTTAGGTTTTGGCTGGAGGGTTTCTCTTGTTATTTTCTAAAGTCTCTTGAGGGAGGAGTGGAGAGGGCCCCTCCCTGTCAGTCAAAATGATGGCTGAAGGAAGTCTCAGGTAGGTATTTCCTGCCAAGATGGATGCCCCCAATTCTCTCAAGAAATAAAAAGAAAATGATTCCTTCCCTCTTAAGCCCTTGTCTCATTTTTCGATACAATGATTCACCAGAGGCTTTGAGTAGGTAACAAGGGGATTTATTAAACTCAGGTTAGTCCGAGGGAAAGAGGCTCAAGGTTTTCTAAATTAGGCTAGGGAGACAGTGATGGTGGGGGATGGGTCATGGAGAGGTTTAGACTGAGAGAGCTTGCTCTCCCATTCATGAGATTTGACTACCTTTTAAGTGAAGTCCTTATTAAATCACTAAAACTAGGGGTAACTTATTTGAGGATACTCTACTTGTCTCTAGAATCTAAACCCCACAATGTTCAATCACCAAGCCCTCCCTTCTACCCAGGGCCCAAAGGAAATTCAGGGGAAGGAAGGGAATGTAGATCGAGAGATCAGGGAGAGGTCCAAAGAAATGAGATAGGTTTAAATTTCCCCAAGACAAATAAGCACAGGCCAAGGACGAAGCAATTAGGCCAAAGCCAAACCAAAAGGCCACAGCTAACAGGCTAAACCAAATCAAAGCCTCCAGCCACAGTGAAAGCCAGAAGGCAAAAGCCCCATCAGTTGGAACTTCACCTCTATTTATAGCTTTAAGTTCTAACTGACTTTCTGAAGATTCTAAGACATCTAACTGACTTTTTTGTGACCATTAGAAATTACAGAAGTAAAGTTTCTGTTAGCCACCTTGCATTACATAACCTAACTCTATTTAATCCTCCCAGATTACTTTTTTTAGGATAAACAGGCCTTTTAGTTTCTTCAGAGTGAACTTTTCAGAGTTGAATGGTTACGTTCAACCCTAACTTTTTATTTCTGTGAAGCATTTTGTAGTTGTGTTCATATAATTCCTTGGGGTTTTTTTGGAATGTAGACTCACATGTATTTTATATTATCTATAGTAACTTTTTATGTCTCTAACTGAAGGACTCTATTGGTAATAAAGATAAATGCTATTATTTCATATGTATTGATTTTGTATCCTGCCAATTTGAGAAATATTTTAACTTTTTCATTTAGTTTTTAGGTTGATTCTCAAGGATACATTAAATATACTACCATATCATCTGCCTATTCTAATTCCTTCTTATGTTATTGATTTTACAAGCATTTCCAGCAGAGTATTAAATAGTAACAGTGAAGAGAGGCATACTTGCTTCACTCTTTTTTATGATTTTATTTAATTTTTTTTTTAATTTGGAAAATTTCATTTAATAAAATAATTTAGAATATTTTATATGGTTACAAAATTCATGTTCTTTCCTTCCCCTCAACACACACCTTCTTGTAGCCAACAAGAAATTCCACTTGGTTTTACATGTGTCATTGATCAAGATCTATTTTCATATTACTGATATTTGCACTAGAGTCAATATCCCCAATTATATCCCCATTAACCTATATGATCAAGCAGTTTTTTTCAGTGTTTCTACTCCCAAAATTCTTCCTCTGAATGTGTATAGTGTTCTTTCTCATAAGTCCCTCAGAGTTGTCCTGGATCATTGCATCGCTGCTAGTAGAGAAGTCCATTACATTCAATTGTATCACAGTGTATCAGTCTCTGTGTATAATATTCTCCTGGTCTGCTCCTTTCACTCTGCATCAATTCCTAGAGGTCATTCCAGTTCACATGGAATTATGGAATTTCTCCAGTTCATTATTCCTTTTAGAACAATAGTATTCCATCACCAGCAGATACCACAATTTGTTCAGCCATTCCCAATTGAAGGGCATCCCCTCATTTTCCAATTTTTTTTGCCACCACAAAGAGCATGGCTATAAATATTTTATATGTCTTTTTCCTTATGATCTCTTTGGGGTATAAACCCAGCAGTGGTGTGGCCGGATCAAAGGCTTGCTTCACTCTTGATCTGCTTCTAACTTATCCCTTTTACAGAAAAAAATGTGGGCTGATGATGTTAGATAGAAACTATTTATCATTTAAAGGAAAGCTCTATTTATTCCAATGTTCTCTAACATTTTTATAAGCAATGAGTGGTATGTTTTCTCAAAAGCTTTTTCTGAATCTATTGAATTAATTGTATCATTTCTGTTGGATTTTTATTGATATTGGCAATTAAGTTGCTAGTTTTCCTTCTTTTGAGTCATCTCTGCATTCCTGTTATAAAACCCACTTACTGATAATGTATATTCCTTGTGAAATGTTATTTTAATTTTTTAACTATTTTATTTATTTTCCCCTAGTTTTCATTAGGGGGATAGTTTTATACTTTTTGTTTTTGTTTTATCTCCATAGAATTCATTCTTAAGCTATTTTCACAAATAGTTTATATAGTATTGGGATTAATTATTCTATAAATGTTTGGTTGAATTCACTTGTGAATTCATCTAGCCATGGGACTTTTTTCTAAGGGAATTTATCATTCAATTTTTTTCTGAAATAGGGATGCTTAAGTATTCTCTTATTTCCATTAATATAAAAATCTAAATTTTTCTAGTATTTCATTCAATTCTCTTATCTCTTTTTTATTTATTTTTTGGTTTGATTTATCTAGATCTGATAGGGAAAGGTTGAGGTCCCCCACTAGTAGTTTTACTATCTATTTTGTCCTTGAGGTCTACTAGATGTTTCTTTAGAAATGTAGATGCCATACCGTTTGGTGCATACATATTGAGTACTGATATTTCTTCATTATTTATATTGCATTTTATTAGGATGTAATTACCCCTATCTCTTTTATCCTGTTTTAATATTTTATTTTTTTGGAAAAATTTTCCATGGTTATATGATTCTTGTTTTTACTTTCCCCTTCAA
The DNA here is from genome assembly GCF_016433145.1 of Gracilinanus agilis. Lineage (NCBI taxonomy): Eukaryota > Metazoa > Chordata > Mammalia > Didelphimorphia > Didelphidae > Gracilinanus > Gracilinanus agilis. The sequence continues at coordinate 220,642,392 of NC_058132.1, forward strand.
CCTCCCTTGTACCCCCATATCCAATGTGCATCTCCACTGCTTTTAACATGTGTGATCAATCAAGACTTATTTACATATTATTGATAGTTGCATTTGTGTGGTCCTTTCGTGTCATATCCCTAACCATGTCTGAATCAACCCATGTGTTCAAGAGGATGTTTTTCTTCTGTGTTTCCACACCTACAGATTTTCCCTCTGAATGTGGGTAGCATTCTTTTCCATAAATCCCTCAGAATTGTCCTGGGTCATTGCACTGCTGCTAGTACAGAAGTCCTTTACATTTGGTTTTACCACAGTGTATCAGCCTCTGTGTTCATTTTTCTCCTGGTTCTACTCCTTTCACAATGCATCAATTCATGGAGGTTTTTCCAGTTCACATGGAATTCCTCCAGTTTATTATTCCTTTGAGCACAATAGTATTTAATCACCAGCATATACAACAATTTGTTCAGTCATTCCACAATTAAAGGGCATCCCTTCGTTTTCCAGTTTTTTGCCAACACAAAAAGCGTGGCTATAAATATTTTTTTACAAATCTGTTTATCTATGATCTCTTTGGAGTACAAACCCAGCAATGCTATGGCTGGATTGAAGGTCAGGCAGTCTTTTAGAGCTCTTTGGGCATAGTTCCAAATTGCAAGCCAGAATGGTTGGATTCAGTTCACAACTCCACCAGCAATGCATTAATGCCCACATTTTGCCACATCCCCTCCAACATTCATTACTCTCTCCTGCTATCATTTTAGCCAATCTGCTAAGTGTAAGGTGATACCTTGGAATTCTTTTGATTTGCATTTCTCTAATTATTAGAGATTTAGAACACTTTCTCATGTGCTTATTGATAATTTTGATTTCTTTATCTGAGAATTGCCTATTCATATCCCTTGCCCATTTAGCAACTGGGGAATGCCTTGACTTTTTATACAATTGATTTAGCTCCTTGTATATTTGAGTAATTAGACCCCTGTCAGAATTTTTGTTATAAAGATTTTTCCCAGTTTGTTGTTTCCCTTCTGATTTTTGTTGCATTGATTTTGTTTGTACAAAAGCTTTTTAATTTAATATAATCAAAATTATTTATTTTACATTTTGTAATTTTTTCTAACTCTTGCTTGATTTAAATTTTTTCCCTTTCCCACAGATCTGATAGGTATACTATTCTATTTTTTCCAGCCACCTGGGATCTCAGGTCTTAATGCTCTCGGGAGCAAGCTCCTAGTTGTCCCATTTAGCTGCCAAAGAACTAGATTTTGTGTCCTCCCTGGCTCTAACTCTGGAGCTCAGCCTCTGCCTCTGGTACTGTGGGTGGGGTGGGTGAGGGTTGATCTGCTCGGGTTTTGATATGAGCTATTTTCCCCCCTTATGGTGTGGAAGTGCCCAAATCCCACATACCTTCAATACTGCGCCCTATTGTGGGGTCCCTTTTTTCATCTGGATTTGTTTTTTGTCATTTGGAGGTACTCTATATCCATTGATAAGGATAGGAAGTCACCCTGCCTCTACTCTGCCACCATCTTAACCTAGAACTCTGAAAGGCCTTCCCTATCTCTTTTAACCAGATCTATTTTTACTTTGGCTCTATCAGAGATCATGATGGCAACCCCTGCCTTCTTTTTCTCATTTGAAGCCCAATAGATTTTGCTCCATTCTTTCATTTTTACTCTATGTATGTCTGCCTATCTCATGTGTGTTCTTGTAGACAACATATGGTAGGATTTTGGTTTCTAATCCATTCTGCTAGTTGCTTCTGTTTTATGAGCGAGTTCATCCCATTCACATTCAGAGTTATAATTATCAACTGTGTATTCCCAGGCATTTTGATTCTCTTTTCTTGTCCTGTCCTTTCTTCTTTCACTATTTCCTTCTATACCAGTGTTTTGTTTTTATTCAGTTCCCCTAATCCCCTCCCTTATTGTACTTCCCTTTCTCCCCCTTCCTATTCCCCTTTTATTCTTCTTTAGGATCTTTTTAAACTACCCCCCCCACCCTCTCCCTTCCTAGTTTTACTTCCCTCCCCACCAGTTCTTTTGATACCCTTTTACTTCTCTATAAGGCACGAATCAGTTCTCTGCCCCAATGAATCTGATTGTTCTTCCCTTTTTAAGTTGATTTCAATGCACTTAAGTATTAAATATTTCATCTCTCCCACCTCTTTACCCTTTCACTGTATTGTTATTCTTCCCTGTTGGTCCCATGTGTTTTTTTATGGAATACAAATTTACTCCATTTTGTTTGTTTTCCCAATTTTCTTAATATTACCTTCTTTTTTCCCCTCTAGTTTTGTTTGACATTTCATCCTATACAGTTTGTTACTCTTCCCTCTATGTAAACTTCTTCTAGTTACCCTGTTGGTAATAACAATTTTTAATATTTGCCAATATCTTCTTTTCTTCTAGGGATACAAATTGATTGAACTCTTTGGGTCCCTTAAAGAAAAGATACCCCCCACTCTCTTAATTACCTCATGGTGATTCCCTTGAGTTCTGTGTTTGGGCAGCAAACTCTCTGTTTAAGTCTGTTTTTTTTTTCTTTAGGAATGCTTGGAAGTTCTCAATTTTATTGAATTACCATATTTTCCCCTGCAAAAATATAGTCAGTTTTGCTGGATAGTTGATTCTTTGTAGTAGACCCAGTTTTCTTGCTTTCCAGAATATTATGTTCCATGCTTTCCAGTCCTTCAATGTAGATGCAGCCAGATCTTGTGTTATCCTAACTGTGGTTCCCTGATACCTGAATGACTTTTTAGCAGCTTGTAATATTTTTTCCCTTGGTCTGATAGTTTTTTAATTTGGCTTTAATATTCCTGGAGGTTGTCAGTTGTGGGTTACATGTAAAGAGGAGATCTATGGATTCTTTCAATTTCTACTTTTCCCTCTTGTTCCCGAATGCCAGGGCAGTTGTCCCTCATCATTTCTTGTAGGATGACGTTTAAATCTTTTCTTTTGTCATGATGTTCTGGTAAACCAGTAATTCTTAAATTGACTCTTCTATCTCTGTTCTCCAGATCTTTTCTTGAATCAATGAGGTCTTTCATATTCTCCTCAAATTTTTCATTTTTTTTAAATTTTGTTTTAGATATTCTTGCTGCCTTGTGAAGTTGTTTGCTTCTAGTTGTTGAGTTCTATTTTTTAACTACTGAATTTTGTCCCTGGCTTTTTGGTCTTCCTTCTCCTTCTGGTCTGATTTTCTTTGTAGATCATCTTTTGTCTTCTTTGCTTCATTGTCAAGCTAGTCAATTCTGGCTTTTAAATTTTTATTATCTTGTTTTAGTTCATGGATTTCCTTTTTCAAATTGTCTTCAGCCTCTCTTGATTGCTTTTTGAGTAACTGAAGTTCTTGAGTTAATTGAATTTTAAGATCTTCGAGAGCCTGCTGGTGATGAAATAGTATTGTGCTTATGTCTTCCTGGATTTGCTCCTTTCACTCTGCATCAATTCCTGGAGGTCACTCCAGTTCACATGGAATTTCTCCATTTCATTATCCTTTGAGCACAATAGTATTACATCACTAGCATATACCACAATTTGTTCAGTCATTCCCCAATCATTAGACACCCTCTCATTTTCCAATTTTTTGCCACCACAAAGTGTGTGACTATAAATATTTGTGTACAAGTCTTTTTCCTTATTATCTCTTTGGAGTATAAACCAAGCAGTGCTATGGATGGATCAAAAGTCAATCTTTTAAAGCCCTTTGGGCATAGTTCCAAATTGCCATCCAGAATGGTTGGGTCAATTCATGACTCCACCAGCAATGCATTAATGTTCCTATTTTGCCACATCCCCTCCAACATTCACCACTTCCTTTGCTATTATTTTAGTTAATCTGTTAGGTGTGAAGTGGTACCTCAGAGTTGTTTTGATTTGCATTTCTCTAATTATAAGAGATTTAGAACACTTTTTCATGTGTTTGTTTATACTTTTGATTTCTTTATCTGAAAATTGCCTATTTATGTCCCCTGCTCATTTGTCAATTGGGGAATGACTTGAATTTTTGTACAATTCATTTAACGCCTTATAAATTTGAGTAATTAGACCCATCAGAGTTTTTTGTTATAAAGATTTTTCCCCCAATTTGTTGCTTCCCTTCTAATTTTGGCAACATTGGTTTTGTTTATACACAAACCTTTTAGTTTAATGTAATCAAAATTATTTATTTTACATTTTATATTTTTTTCTAACTCTTACTTGGTTTTAAAATCTTCCCTTTCCCAGAGATCTGACAAGTATACTACTCTTTGCTCACCTAAAATACTTAGAGTTTCTTGCTTTCTATTCAAGTCATTCACCCATCCTGAATTTATCTTGGTATAGGCTGTGAGATGTTGATCTAGACCTAAACTCTCCCATATTGTTGTCCAGTTTTCCCAGCAGTTTTTGTCAAATAGTGCACTTTTCTTTGAAACTTTACATTTCTTTTTTGAAACTGTTGTATTTTTCTGACTTTACATTTTGATTTTCCCAATCTTTAAGTAACCTTATAATTCCTTTAAAATGCTTTCTTTTTTCTCATTTTTGCAATCATCATTCTCCTCTCCCTCCTAAGCCCAAATTATGTTGTCTATATGTTGAGATTCTACTCTGATTCTATGTGGAGAGAGTGTTATTTGGAGCTTTCATTATACCCTTCTCTGTTCTTGTGATAGGTCTGGCAGATTTTGGGTTCTTCAATATTAACTTCCAAGGGGTGGCCAGGTGGCCTGTTGGGAGACTTAAAACATATTTTTTCCAGCTAGATTTCATTACTCCTGCTTTAGGTTTTCCTGTTGTGTACTGCGCTGGGTATTGTCTCTATGAGTTTGTGTCCCCAGGCCATATGAAAGCAACTAGGGCTAGTATTGGCCAACTTCCCACTCTGCCCTTTAATTTTCTCATGGCACGTTGTGAAGTAGGTAGAGCTAAAGTTGTACTTTGCCCCCCCAAAACCCTGTTTTTCCTAATTTCATTTTCTTGGGCTGCTTAGCAGTGAGTAGGTCTTCATTTGTATGCACTCTGCCAGCTGTGATGTGTAATCTGCAAACTCCCATTGAACTTACTCTTCCCTCTCTTCTCATATGGACATATCCATCTTGCTTTGCTTTTTTGAATGGCATTTTAAATTTTGAGTGTTTAAAGGGTTTGGACAAGCCAATCATCCCTTACTCTGTCATGTTAGCTCTAGCATTTCCTCAATAGTGTTTTGCTTCTGATTTTTGCCTCTGTGAATCCACCATTTTTTTTGATCATCACTTTCCTCTCATTTCGATCCTCTTCTACTTACCTTTTTGGTAAGAGATTTCTATTTCTTACCTGAGGGTGAATGTTATTCCTTTTTTGAGCCAATTGTGATGAAAGGATAAGTTGTTTCCCCTACCTTCCCTATCTCCAACTGTACTGTTAAATCTCCTTTCCATTACTTCTATATCTGATAATGAATCAATTATGCCTCTCTCTTCTCTGTTCTCCAAGGTCATTTGTCTCTTTTACCTTATATTTTTGTGGGGATATGATCCCATCATTGTCAAATCACACCTGTGAACACTATCTGTGCATATTCCTTTAACTGCTCTAATAACTGTATAAAGGGAACCCCTTCCTCCCACAGCCATGAACTTTATTCTCATCCAACCCATCCCATTAGCACCTCGAATGCTTCAAACAGAGGTCACAGGTTAAAAGCCCTAGGAATATCACCTGGAACTAAGGGTTATGGGTTCAGGTCAGAGAGACTTTGATTGGTTCCTGAGTTGTGATAGACTAGCTCAGAGAGACAGGATGGGACATGGAGAAAAGGGCTAATAAAAGTTGGAACATAGAGATCAAAGTCTTTGGTATGAGTTTTCTGACACTGATTCTTCTCCTTTTGGCATTAGTGGCTCAGGTGGAAGACACCCTCATGAACTGGTAAGACCCTTGCTCCAAAAAGACTACGAGACTTCCACGTGGAAATTTGGAGATCAGAACCTTTTGAGGAGCAAGCTAAAATTCTATTTCCTTCCTTCCTTATTTATTTCTTATAATATATTATACTAAATTAAATTGTTAAAAGCTACTATCATCCTCATGACTTAAGAGTTAATTTTATAAACAGTGACCACAATAAATTTTTGTAGTAATATTTAACAAAACCAATTTCTAAATATTACATGTAGCATTTTAATTATTACATATTACATTTATTTTCATTATTACATAACAAGTATCATCTCATATACGAATAGAAACAATCAAGTCCTTTATGATTTATCTTTTTTTGCCCTGGAACTATGACTAGGGTCCTGGCTCCTGCAAGGGCCCCTACTGGTCTCAGAACTGTGAACTAGAACTACATATAGTTAATTAAATAGAAACATGCTTCCAGTGGCAACAAATGCTCTCCTATAATCTCCTTCTGAACAGTTCTCTGACCCCCTTACTGTCTGAGGACTGAGAACTCCCAGAACTTTTGTTGTAGATTCATTTGTCCCCAAGGATTACAAAATGGGAGTAACTCTGGAAACACTTGTGCTGAATTTCATCCCAATTTTCCTCTAGTGCAACAGACCTTTCTTGCTGTCTTGAGCAGGGAAATTGTTCTATGCCATGTTTTTGTGGGTTCTGGTACTCAAGGATTCATTTTGAGACTTTATTTTAATGTGTTTTTCTTTTAGAACAATTTAGGAGAACTCAGTGAATTTCTGCCATTAATTAGTAATCTTGGCTCCATCTCATCTGTTTTAATTCATTATAATCATCATTATGAGAATAATTTTTGCCTTATATTTCTAATATTAGTTTGACAATTTTATTTTTATATTGCAGACATCATTTTTATATTTGTCTTTGAATTAATCATTCTAATGAGGTACGTGTTCAATTTTCTGATGTAGGTGGGTTCAGATTTTTCAGATACACAATGACCAAAGAAATAAAAATTCCAAATGGAACATCAATTCAATAGGCGGTATGTTATTTTTGCTTTTCATTGTCTAAATCGAATTGACAAGAATCAATAAAAACCACATTTTAAAAATTATGAAATATTTGAACATTTGAATATGATATATGCATATTTGTACATCTCAACATATACAGATATACACACATTTATTCATATATCTATATGTACTCACAGGATACAATAGTAGATAAGTAAATGGGAATCTTCTCAGATTTCAGAGTTGGGAGTTTCTATTTAATTCAATAGAAAATTTAAACTAACTCAAGTTTTTTTTCAAAGGAGAGATGTAAGGATCCTGCATTCTTGATGGGTAATAAGTTAGGAATATATTGAAAAAAATTATAAAGAGATTTTTAAGAATAGGTACTAAAGGAATTTGGTTTCTTATAAAATTATCTAAGTCATCATTTTAATTAGAAAAGGATATTGCCCTTTGCATTTTTACTGGAAAATTTCACATTTTATAATTCATGATCTTTAATGTCTTATAGGTATAAGCAGCACATAATTTCTAGAATAGAAATAGTCAGAAAATGCTATAACAAAATATTTCTTTATTTTAAAGACATTTAAAGAAAGGAAACAGAATGACCCAAAAGTCAATACACAACAGAAACTTGTATCTAGATTGATACATTTTTACAGTGTAAAATGTGAAGGAAAGAAGTTTGCTGAATGATGATGTTAGAGAAATGAGGTCTGGAAGTGATTATTGAGAAGAAAGGAGTACTCTGACTCCCTCAGCATAATGAGTGAGTTTTTAATATGAGTTTTAATGTTATTTGGCACTGCAATATGAAAAGCAGAATTATTGACAGTTAGCAGTTTGGAACTTAGAATGAACCGAGGAGTACTATAAAACCAGGATTTGGAATAAAGGAGAGGTCTCAATTTTGAGAAGGGCTTTTGGTGGGAGGTCTTGGTTGGTCTTTGGTAGGATACCAGCAACCAGCTCTGATTACTACCACACTCTCAAATCCAGTGTGACTCTATACTGTACATCTTGATATAATTACTTATCAAGAAGAAGCAATATCCATCACCATCAAACCTGATTCAGGTTAAAACAGCCTGGCTTTGCCAGGTTGAATCTGGCAGGCAAGACACAACAACTGTCAAACCTGAAATTCTGATTATCTTAAATTCTCATAACATCTAATCATCTATAGCTTAAGCAAAGGATTTCCTTTACCCCTCTCTCCTTCAATTCCCTGTTCCCTTCCCCTAAGTCTGTTATCATTAAATCTTAAACTCACTTAGGTGAATATCATTCTTTACCTTAAGGATTAACAATTATATCCTTGGGTATTTAAAGAAAAAGGGATTATTTCCAACTCAAAGTTAAATCATAGCCAACCAGCATTTATCCATACCTTGTGCCAGGATAAGCAGTTAGAAGAGATGTGTAATCTGAACCACAGCTTCTTCACTTGACTACTTATTCTGGGACACTGTTATACTAAAGTTGGGTGTGGCAGTTTCTTCACAAATATTCCTGTGGGGTCCTTAGTGTTTCACCACCACAACTTAGTGTTACACCTGGGAATTTCCACATTCACTCAGCTTCAGCTCCTCATACCATCAGAGGACCCCCCACCCCATAATTATATAACAGAGTAAAAGTTCAACCATTATTGGAATAGGTTGACAGGAATACAATGTCATGAGGAAGCAGTCAGTTCTCAGGGAATGGTTGAGGATAGTAAGATGAGAAAGGAAAAGGTTTAAAATTAAAGTAAAAGAGTTCATTAGAGACCAGAAAATTCACAGAGTATGGTACAAAGTGTTAGTACTATAGAATTGAATCAATTGGTTAATCATAAAATAAACTCAGTGGTATAGTGTTGGCATGACAATTTAGAATTATTAAACTGACCAAAGTTTGGGAATAACTGCTGCTTAGTATTTTTCTATAATCTTAATGCTTCATTTCTTAAAAAATAAACTGTATACAATTCTGCCACCTTCCACAATGTTCAAGAATTCACAGGGTATGTCCAATGGCTTTTCTGTCTTTCTCTCTCTCTTCCTGGGGACTTAATTAAGGAATCATATTCTATGGGAACTTTGAGTATCAAACCAAAATGCTTAAGGTTTAATTAATGGATAATGGGAATATTTTAAAAGTTTTTAAATTAGAAGATGAAATAGTCAAAGTAGATGTGTATTAAGGTGACAGAGATCAAGGTATGAATTGGGGAGTCTTATGGTAAAAACTGGGCTTAACTTATATTTTTATCTGGGTTCAGAAGGGTGAGTAGGAAAGGACTGGACAATAGACTAGGGCCAAACAAGTTAGGGAAATTGGGTTTGGCAGTTTGGGGAAATCGCAGTTGACAGAAGTGACTGTTGGGCCTTAACTACCACACTGATTAACCTAGCCAGGGAGTCTGTGAAACCAGCCAGTGAATGACAAGAGGGTTTATAACACAGGTTTAATTAAAGAAAATAGTCTTAAGAAGGGGAAAGGGGATTCTATTCTACCAGTCTATGGGCAAACATCAGGGACAGGGAATGGACTTGTCTACACTAAGCTAGAAACTATAGCAGGGCAGGGCACAATGGAGATCAGGAAGTAAAGTGGGATTATTGCTGCTGAGTCCTGTCAAAATCCAGTGATGGTACAGCTTCCCCAGGTCTTCAGCCAGTACTCCTTCAGTTGGGTAAGTCAGGGAGCTAAACCAACCCAAGTTAACCAGCAACTCAGGTTGGGTTTAATAGTCTCAACCAAATCTTCCACAAGCAGATAATGTTCTTCCTTCTGGATCCCAGGAAATCAGGGTACAAAATCCTCTTCCTCTGAGGTCTCCAAGGGGGTCAGTTATAACTTGTCCCCCACCACCATGGAGTCCCTCTCACAGAGAGAAGCAACACTTCCTGCTTCCCCATTTCATTTAGAATCCTTCAGTCCTGCCTGCTAAGTCTCCTAAATACTCATTTATTAATATTCCTCACAAAAGAAGGGGTAAGAAAGAAAAAAATGGGCCAAAAAATTAACAAGTGAGGCATCTGATTGTCATAATCAAAGCAACAAGTAACAAAAATCTGAAAACAGGTGGTTAGAAACAGAAATGGAAAGGCTACAAAAAATTTACTGACTGGTTAAAGGTGATATGGGAGTAAGAAGAATCAAAGGTAAATTCCCATTTTCTGAAACAAGAACATTATAAAAATATTAAAGTTCTTTACAGTTCTGTAATATACTGCTGGGGGTAGTGATGATGAAGAAGAATTACATATAAACACACTTTTAGAACTATTCAATGCTACATTACTCACTTAATGTCTTTTATTTTCTTGTGAACAGTATTATCTTAAGGACAGCAGGCTTCCATTTATTTGTTCAAAGTATACAGACACCCATTTTCTTTCACTGGGGTTTTCACATTTCTTATGTCATCTAAAATCTGTTTTTCTGTTCTCTGTGTATTTATTTCTCCAGGGGCGCTATTTTTGCACTCTCCCCTGTCCTTCATTTTTCAGAGAGAAATGCTTCTTGAATATAGTCATTACCCTAAAGGCTTTGCATAAAAATCAGTATTCTCCCTTTACTATAAGTTCAGAGAAGAGCAATACACCTAGATTGTTAGTTGAAGAATGGCAATGAGTCAGGCATGTCTGAGGATGAAAATGAATCAACATGGAAAATTAGAATTAAAGAACAGCCAGTTAATTTTTAAATGAAGAAAAAATGCTTTTTCCTCTTAGTTTACAATTCTCATAATACATTACCTATCCTATTTTAAATGAAATGAAAAATTAAAATTACAATAATAAAAATAAAGGATCTTTAAGTGTGAATAAAGTTTGTAGAAATTGCCAAAACAAAACATTATTATCTCCTTTAAATTCACTTCTGTAAATATTTCTATTTCTGATTAGAATACTCTAAATTTCCCAATAACTCAGACTTATAAACTTATAGGAAAATTTGACATCCTTTATCTATACAACATCTCCTTCTTCCATTTCTTCTTATCAGTCTTATTTCTGCCATAGTATAGAATCCTATCACCTCTATCTTAAACTTTGGACATAGCATACTATGAATTGTTTCTATTTGTCTTGTTTTTCACCTTTCCAATTCATTCACCATAGAAGTGTTCTTCTGTCTCATCTTCTTTCAAACTCAGATGCAACTTCTTCCACTAATCCTTTGACGGTCTTTCTCAAATTGTAAATTGTCTAATGTTCTCCCTCATCAAATTTATTTGTAAATCATTTTTCTCTGTGTATGTTGTATGTCATTCCCCAACCTCAAATCAACAAACTTATAAGATCCCCAAGAAGAAGAATTATTTTCATTCTTATATTTATATACCCAGGACCTAAGAGAGTGCCTTCATATTCTTTTTGTTTTTTCAGCAGTCTTATAACTTTATCAATGTGGGGAATTCCCTCCATTGATGCAAATCTGTAGTACATCTATAGCTTATATTCTTAAATAATTCCCTGGGACCATGAGAGATTAAAAAGCTTGCCTATATCCACAAAGCCAACAAATTTGAGAAGCAAGACTTCACATATCTTCCTGGGATTAAGGTCAACTTTCTGTACTTTTTCATACATCCTCTCATTATACCATGCTGCCTCACCTACATACAGATATGCATGTAAGCATGTATATGAACACATATTAATTCAGAAGGGGTCAGTAAATATGAAATGATAGGCTATGGTATAATACGGTGCAGTATGGTATGGAGAGATAGAAACAATCAAAACTCTGCAACATATATGGAAATTGGCATATGATCTTATGATGGATATTAATATGCTTTCCTCTAAAAGTCTATGTTTCTGGATACACTTGTTTGTAAGTAGTCTAGGGAACATTTACTACAATCAAATATTGTCAGTTTCCTCTATGACGATGACCTCTGAAAGTAGCAGTAACCATAAAGAAACATCAGTTTACTCAGGAAATTAGTTGAAAAAAAGAAGCATTGATTTAAGATTTGGACATTCATTTTGCCTTTATCAAAATTTTTCTCTGACATTTTCTTTGCATAATTCCCTAAGCTACAAGAATAAGGCCATCTGCACTATCAGGATTTTGGTGCTTTGTGGCATCTATGATGTGATTCTCTTTCTCTCTCTCTCTCATTCTTTTTTCAGGATGATAGAGAGTTATTGGGATAGTTTCAAATAGTATCATTGCCTTTATCATGATAACCATGGGGTTCCTAATTCATAGGAATTACTAACTATTTTTGGCTGATTTATTGGAAAGAATGATAATTGATATGTTACCTCTCAGTCAAGTCTACTTCTCTTGACTGTTCTTCTGTCACTAATGATACCTTAAAGAGCAGAATGAAATAAGGACTCCAATACAAGATAGAGTACTATTTTTAAGTATCACTAGGTAGAAGAAATCTTGTTGGCCAAATGAAATATTTCCAAACTAGTATTGTATTTTATTTAACTTTTGACAAAGGTATACATTTGAGCCTTAATGACATATTGTCTGAATATAAGTAAGGGAGAGTGAAAAAGTACAGAATTAAGGTATCATCAAGAAAAAAATTGCAATTATCCTGGACAATTATGAGGGACTTATGACAAATGTGACATACATGATCTTAAGTGGGGTCAAAGCTGCCTCACAGAATTCCATAGTGCCCCCCGAAACTCCAGGAGAGGGGGCAGTTAGAAACCTGAGCACAAAAGGCCAGGTCACCCTACTTGCAAGGACACTTTGATCATGGATGGTGTGGTGCAGAGAGGGTACATAACAGCATAACAAAGAATTCTATCCACCTCCAGAGAGAAATTTTTTGGAGTCTGAATGCAGACCAAAACATACTATTTTCACTTTATTTTACTTGTGTTTTTGTTTTTATATGAGTATTCTCATTAAATAAAATGGTAGGGATAAGAAAAAAGAAAAATAAATGATAGAAAATATAAGATGTGCTACTATTTTTATAGAAATTTGTCAGAGAGAAACTTTTTTCATAAATTACAGTTAGTCAAATCTTTGGTACTATCCTTATTAGTAAAAATTCACAAATATCAACCTGGGATATGACTGACTCCTTGATATCAAGAACATATCAATTAAAATATGGTTTAAAATTGTCAAAAATATTGTGATAACTGTTATATTGAAACTCTGGGAGCAGAGAGTCTCACCCTTGATTGACGGGTGAGGACCGTTGGATCTTAGAATGTTCCCAGAGGCCATGAGGACAGGGGAGAAAGTGGTTGGCCAAGGGGGTAAAAATACCCTGGCAGCCCTGGCTTTTGGTTCCTTTCATTTCCCTTGGACATGAGATCTGTAGGCCCTGGTCTATTGGGATCTGAGACTTGTTTGGCTCAACCTTTCAAGAACTCTGTCTTATACCTCATTAACATTGCCAACCTGTATCCAGACCTTGAATCTTCTTATTCTACTGTCCCTAGATATTTAGGAATTCAAACCATCTTTAGATATCTAGGTCTCCCAGGGCCCAGGAGGGATCTGGGAAGTGGGCAGGAGAAGAAGAAGAGGGTGGAAAAGGGGTGGTTCCGGAAGACTGCAAAGGCATAACACCTACCAGGAAGAAAAAGCTGAAAGACATCAAACAACAGCTTGCTTGCTCTGGTTTGGCTGTGGCCAGGCTGAGCCAGAGGAGCTAATAACAAGCCAGCAGCACTTACCTGCCTCAGCTCTGAGGGATTACTATTATCAAAATTAGTTTAGGGTTTCCCAATTCCTCTTCCCATTTCCTAATATTCCTTCTTTGCTAAATATAGATAAAGCTATGCAAGTACCTTCCTGGAGTGATTGTTTCATCACTTCTCTGAGAAGGGAGCAACGCAGTCAGATAAACATGTCCAAGGCTAATAGAGCCCAATATCAATCACTAATCAACCCCAGGTGGGATCTGAAGGGATACCCATTTACTGACCTGAAGGATCCTGCCTGGGCACTGTTATAAAGGAGGGAGGTGTCATAACATCTAGCTAGGTGGCAAGACTCAGGTGATCTTGCACTAGCCACATATCTGAACTACCACTGCTGTCACCCAATTAACAGTGGTAGTATCCAGTTTACCCTCTCTATCTGCCCATTTATATATAACAGTTTTTGGCAAAGCCAGGCTATTGAACCTATCAAAAAGATCAAAGAAGAGCAAAGAGAAATGGGATTAATGAGAATGTCATTTATATTGGGGACCATAGAGTTGTTCTTATATTATTTACACAGGGAGTGATAAAATTATGGTTCTGCATCATACCAGAGTATTTCATAAAGATATTAGCTATCTATGGCACCTACAAATATTTAACAACAACCATGGCAGAATTTCTATCATATTTGCCAGCATTAATAGTGGCTTTGGTTACTGTGATTCAAGGGTTGATGGCAGTGAGGAAATTGATTACTATGATGTTTGGAAAAGGCAAAACTGATAAAGATGATATAATAGCCATGATGAAGGAACAGATGAGGTTGATGATTGAGACTAACAGCAGAATAAGATTGGGGCAAGATCTAGATAGACATACTATTATGCAATTAGAGATCATCGAGGGCATGTATAAACCAAAGGACAAACAGACTCCCAAAGTACAAATGACAGATCCTAGTACACAGACAGACAATGAAACAGGGACAGCTACACAAACCAAAGATGGAGCAATGGCACCTGCTACTGTGACCTTGCTACCAATAATTGACCAAATGGAATTTCGGGCTGATGGGGAGGCAGTGAACATGAAGACATACAAGGCATTCACGGCCCAGGATTTGGAGGTGTTGAAAAGAAGATTTTCCAAATTATTTCTGTCCCCTTACAAGGCAAAAAAGGAACTGAAATGTACATTTAGCCTGTTTAACCCATCATATGCTGATGTGGAATTTATTCTTGATGAATTTTTTACTGTGATGGCCTCTTAAATGGTAGAACTCATGGCAATCTGCACGCAGTGGAATACTATTGGGCTATAAAAAATGATCTGACACTTAGGACAACTTGTATTAACTAATCCAGAGTTAAGTGACCAGAAATATGAGAACAATTTAGATAACAACATAAAGACAAAAACTGAAAAACTTTATTGCAGTGACCAATCAAAATTCCAAAGAATTTTGACACCTATCCATGATTAATAAGGACATCTGGTTATTTGACTATGCAAAATTATTACAATAATTTTTTTTTCTTTTTTTAATGCAAGAAAAATAGATAAGAGAAAAAGAATATATTTTATTGTTAATTGAAAAAAGTAACTAAAAAAAACTGTTAAAAGAATGCTTGCCCTTTGATCCAGTCATACCACTGCTGAGTTTGTAGCCCAAAGAGATAATAGGGAAAAATCCATGTAGAAAAATATTTATAGCTGGGCTCTTTGAAGTAGGAAGGAACTGGAAAATGAGGGAGTGTCCATTGATTGGGGAAAGGCTGAACAAATTGTGGTATCTGATGGTGATGGAATACTATTGTGCTAAAAGGAATAATGAAAGGGAGGAATTCTATGTGAACTGGAAAGACCTCCAGGAATTGATGCAGGATGAAAGGAGCAGAACCAGGAGTAGGTTGTACACAGAGACTGATTAATTGTGGTACAATCGAATGTAATGAACTTCTTTACTAGTAGCCATGCAGTGATCCAGGACAATTGTGAGGAACTTATGAGAAAAATGCTATCCACATCCAGAGAAAGAACTATGGAAGTAGAAATGCAGAAGAAAAAGATATGATTGATCACATGCTTCGATGGGTATATGATTGGGGATATTGACTTTAAATGATCACTCTACTGAAAATATTAATAATATGGAAATAGGTTTTGAACAATGATACATGTAAAACCCAGTGGAATTGCTCATCAATTCTGGGAAGGGGAAAGGGAAAGAACATGAATTATGTAAACATGGAAAACTATCCTAAATTAATTAATTAATTAAATAATTTTAGAAATGCATGTAGGGTGCCTATATCAAATCATAGCATAATACTTGAAATTGTATTAATTAGTAAAATTGAATCTTCTTATGCTATATAACTACAAAATTGACTTATTGTGTGGGTTTGTAGTTTTTTCACTGATTTGTACATTAACAGTCAAGCTAAAATTAAAAAAAAGACTTGATATGTAGTCAGAAGATATTGGTTCAAATGTAAGCAAACTTTCGAGTTTTATGAATTTTCTTACTGATATAAATTTAGAATTTTCATACTGATACAAAGTTATATGACCAAATAAACTCTAAGTTCAACAGATTTCTAATTCATACAACAATATATGGCATTCCATTTGTTACTAAAGCACTTAATTGGTTATCAAATATGTTATTATCACACTTTTAAAATGTTACCTCTGCTTATGTAGCTTGGAAGAATGATATGCTATGCTGATGTTGTCATCCTGAAGCAAAATTTAGTTCCTTCTCATCATTCTTATTGTATCATTTCTTCCTCATACAGCACTATTTACCCATTCTCTCATTTTTTAACCTTATGATCTTTAACTCTTTTCTTCCTTATATCTCCAATTTCAACTGAGTTACTGAATTCTTTAGATTATACATCCTCAATATCTGTTGCATTCATCACCTGTCTTTATTTACACTGATGTCAAATTAGGACAGGTCATAATTACCATTTGCAAAGACAATGTCATTAATACTCATACTTAACAATTTCCCTGCTTTACTTTTTCCCGCTAATCTTATCATCATACCTCTCCCAGATTTTTACTCTTCATAAACATATTTATTTGGTCATGACACTTCTGATCACAATTTTTCAGTACTCTCAATTCCTATTTCAATAAATAATGTATCTTTTGCCTAAAATTCTAGAAACTCTATGATCTGGCACTACCATATTTTTAAATATTATTGCACCCTACTCTTCCATCTCTGAGACACATAATCTAAGCTCTGGTCTTTGTTTCTTTAACATACCCTGCATTTTCCCCAAGTCTTCATTTGCTCATGCTGTATCCTGTGCTGTGAGCATGGTCTATCTCCTTTCACATGCTGATTTCTGTGTCAATTTGAATGTTTCTTCATAAAAGTTTTAATGAAAATGCAGTGGATTTTATTCTAGACATCAGAGAGAATTTATTTTCAAATTTTTATTTGTTTAATTAGTTAATTTAGAATATATTTCCACAGTTACATGATTCATATTCTTTCCCCACCTTCTTCCCTGTCCCCCTCCCAGAACTGATGAACAATACCACTGGGTTTTACATATATCATTGTTGAAAACCTATTTCCATATTATTTGCATTTGATTGTTTGAAATCAACATCCATAATTATACACCCATAGAATCATGTGATCAATCATATGTTTTCCTTCTGTGTTTCTGCTCCCACAGTTCTTTCTCTGGATGTGGATAGTGTTCTTTCTCATAAGTACCTCAGAATATTATCCTGGATCATTCCATTGCTACTAGTAAAGAAATCCATTAAACCCTATTATGCCACAATGTATCAGTTTCAGTGTGCAACCTTCTCCTGGTTCTGCTCCTTTCACTCTGCATCAATTACTGGAGGTCTTTCAAGTTCACATAGAAATTCATCCAATTCATTATTTGTTTCAGCACAATAGCATTCCATCACCATCAGATACCACGATTTGCTTAGTCATTCCCCAATCAATGGACACTCCCTCAGGTTTTTGCCACTATGAAGAGTGAGGCTATAAATATTTTTGTGCTCATATTTTTCCTTATCTCTTTGGAGTAAAAACCTAGCAGTAGTATGGGTGGATCGAAGGGCAAGCAGTCTTTTAATGCTCTTTGGGCATAATTCCAAATTGCCTTCCAGAATGGTTGGATCAATTCACAACCTTATCAGCAATGCACTACTGTCCTAATTTTGCCACATGCCCTTTAACATTTATTACTTTCCTTTGCTGTCATATTGGCCAATTTTCTAGGTATGAGGTGGTACCTCAGAGTTGTTTCAATTTGCAGTTTTCTAATTAGAAGGGATTTACAACATTTTTTCATGTGCTTATGGATAGTTTTGATTTCTTTATCTGAAAACTGCTTATTCATGTCCCTTTCTGATTTATCAATTGGAGAATGGCTTAATTTTTTTTGTAAAATTGATTTAGCTCCTTATAAATTTGAAAATTATACATTTGTCAGAGATTTTTGTTATGAAGATGTTTTTTTTCCAATTTGTTGCTTCCCTTCTAATTTTGGTTACATTGGTTTTGTTGTACAAAACCTTTTTAATTTAATGTAATCAAAATTATTCATTTTACATTTTGTAATATTCTCTATCTCTTGCTTGGCCTTAAATTATTTCCTTTCCAGTAGATCTGACAGGGATATTATTATGTGTTCATCTAATTTAATAATAATTTTCTTCTTTATATTTAGGTCATTTACTCATTCTGAATTGATCTTGGTATATATCTAAACCTAATCTCTCCCATTATGTTTTCACATTTTCCCAGAAGTTTCTGTCAAATAGTGGGTCCTGTGGTCTGTAAAGATGGGACAAGTTTGCAATGAAGCAACATCAGTCTCAGAGCCCCTGGCTGAAAACTCAAACCTCTAGTGGGGGGAGGGAAGTGAGTAGATGAAATTCTTTCTCCTCCTCCTCTTTAGGTAGTTAGAAGGCTCTGGTAACTGATCCACAGAATTTGCCTATATACAAGTAATGGCTCTTATCTGACTTAACTTTTACCGGGCGAAACTTGCTAGTAAAAAGGGGATAATCCCACAGGGAATGATGTTTCAGCTGATTGAGGTTTATTCCCTAAACCAGGATGGATAATTGGCTCAGGATGTCTCCATAAAGACATGTCTTCTTCTCTGAATTTTAACTGCTCACAGAGTCTGCCGAGATGGAGATTTGGCATACGTAATATATAAGTCCTGGCCTATGTGGCTTGGACCACAGTACTTCAAACACAGAGACTTAACTAAATAAGGATTTATTAACTTGGAGGGTTTGGGATAGAGGATAAGTGTTTAGGTAAGAGGGAAAGTTAAAATTTGTCTAAAATTTTCAGGTGTTGTCAGAATAGCTTCCCCCAGAAGGGAAAGCTCAAATTAGAAACTTCTTTCCCCCTAACTACCTTACTAGCTAAACTGTATCTTTGTATCAAGTAATATCAAGTACTAGATGGCTAAAAGAGGCTTGATTAAGATTTTGCTGAGACACTGCTGACAGGATTTCTCTGCAGCAGTAGTAGAATCAATGTTGGTTAGACAGTCTTGATGACTGCGTATATGGGTAAATAGAAATAATCCACCCTATTCTTCAGATCAGCGATAAACTAGACTTAAAGGGAAGTAGCAATCTTACCCCTTTTTCCACCCAGCACCCTCTTTTCCCCAAAGTGTGAATCACTGAAGCCTGGGTTGTTGCTTTTATACCCACATTCTTAACTGCCCTAACTGCCCCTCTCTCTTGGGATTCTGTGAGGTAGTTCACCTCATTTAAGATCCTTTATGTTATAGCTCTTGTCCCAAAAGCTGGGATCTTTGTGTTTATCATACACTATCTTGTTGAGGTCATTTACCTCAAGCCTATTCCACTGATTCTCCCTTCTGTCTCTCAGCCAGTACCATATTGTTTTGCTGATCAGTTATTTACAGTACAGTTTAACATCTGGTACTGCTAGGCCTTAATGCTTCATTTTTTTTCATCAGTTCCCTTGATGTTCTTGATCTTTTGTTATTCCAAGTAAACTTTTTTATAATTTTTTCTAATTCAATAAAAAAGTTTCTCAGTAGTTTGGTAGTAATGGCACTGAATAAGTAAATTAATTTGGGTAGAATGTCATTTTTATTATATTAGCTCATCCTACCCATGAGCAATTAATGTTTTTCCCAATTATTTAGATCCGGAGTTCTGTGGAAAATGTTTCATTCTTTTGTTCTTATAATACCTGTATTGTCTAGGTTGATTTTAATGGAATTTCTCTTTCTAATTCTTGTTGAGTTGTGTTGGAAATATATAGAAATGATGATGATTTATGTGGGTTAATTTTGTTTCCTGGAACTTTGCTAAAGTTGTCTATTATTTCCACTAGCTTTTTAGTTAATTCTCTAAGATTCTTTATGTAGACCATCATATTATCTGGAAAGAGTGATAATTTAGCATCTTCATTGCCTACTCAAATTCCTACAATTTCTTTTTTTTTCTCTAATTGCTAATGCTAGCATTTCCAGTACATTGTTAAATAATAGAGATGATAATGGGCATCTTTGCTTCACTCCTGATCTTATTGGGAAGACTTCTAATTTATCTCCATTGCATATGATGCTTGTTGATGGTTTTAGGTATATACTGTTTATTATTTTTAGGAAAGGGCCTTATATTCCTATACTCCCCAGTGTTTTCAATAGGAATGAGTGTTGTATTTTGCCAAAGGCTTTATCTGCATCTATTTAAATAATCATGTGATTTCTGTTGGTTTGGTTGTTGATATGGTCAATTATATGATGATTTTCCTAATATTAAACCATCCTTGTATTCCTGGTATAAATCTCATGTGATCAGAGTAAATAATCCTTATGATAATTTATTTACTGGAGCCTTTTTGCTAGTATTCTATTTAAGATTTTTGCATCTATGTTCATTAAGGGGATTGGTCTGTAGTTCTCTTATTCTGTTTTTGGTCTGCCTGGCTTTGGAATCAGTACCATATTTGTGTCATAAAAGGAATTTGGTAAAATTGGATCTGTGAATTTGGGCTTTTCTGCCCTTGAAGGGGCTTCTTCTCTGCTCTGGTGGTTTACTAGATTAGGCTGAAGGACCTGGCCTGTAGTATTAATTGCCCTGAGGTCAGATCTTCCCCAGCTGTCATCAGAAACTAAAGGTGAAAGTGATGGTATACAGGCTGAAGGTAGTTACCCTTGTCTTCTTCTCTTCCTTTCTACCAGCTTCCATGTCATATCCCTGAGCTTCCCATAGTGGTACAAAGGTACTCTGCCATAGTTGCAGACTTCACCTGGGATCCCAGTCAGCCAGATTCTTACCACAGGTCTCAGCTCAGTAGGTAGGGGAGGAGTGTTAGAGATTGAGCTTTTCTGTCTTCTGGAGTCTTCTTTTCTGCACTATCCATAGACTAGATTAAGCCAGATGAGCTGATCTGCAGAACTGAATGTACTCTGAGGCCAAAACTTCCAGAGGCAGAAGCCCAAGATGGAGGAGTAGTGGCTGAAGGCTATGACTAGGCTGCCCTCCTCTCTGCCCCTCTCCTCCTGGTGCCTCCCTGAAGGTTTTGGTCAAAGCCCTAAGCCTCACATAGCTGTAGGAGCAAGGTATTCAGTATTGGCTGGATCCCTCACCTGGAGATTTCAGCAACCACCAGAGTCTCAGCATAGTAGGTGAGGGTGGGATCATGCAACCTTCCTTCTTTCTTTTCCTTATACCTGAGAATCCAATCTTCTCTGCAAATCTTTTAAGTTGAATGGAACAGGAGGATCCCCTAGCTCTGTCCTGTTTTATATTTTGTTTTCTGTCCCCCTCTAAGCTCTTTGTTTTTGAATGGTATGGAAGGGTTTTCACAGAGGAATTGATTTTTGCTGCTGTTAAGCTGCCATCTTGACTCTGCTCCCTAGAACTCATTTTTGTAACACATATGAGATGTAATTTTGTAAAATAGTGAGACAGTGTACTATAAAGAATATTAAACATCTTCTAAAATCACAAAGTTTTGGATTCAAGGACTGCCTCTTACATATATAAGCTAGGTAACTATGGGAAAATAATTTAACCGAGAGTCCAAGAAAATTACTAAAACTATATATTAGCAACAAATGGTCAATACTCTTAAGCAGATGGAATTTTCATATTGGTTACTATCTCCACCAATGAAAACAGAGATCCAGAAATCCTATCCCTTTAAGAAAATTAAAAATCATATATACATGTATATATATTTTATATATGCATAAGACATACATGAGGGCTGGAATAAAATCTTAATTCAAATGCATACTTTATGTAGGGTATGGCACAGAGGTCCACATATAGGCAATTCATTAAAATGTTTACTGAATATAACCAAAAGTAAATTTGGACCTTTTGTAATCCTACTAATTCCCATAATATTGATTTCAACCTCATTCATTTCCACTGATTTTAGTGTTTTGTAAATGACCTGGTCCAGCATTAGAACATTGAATTTCGATGGAAAGAGAGAATAAAGCATTTGAAGTAATTGAAAATAAATTGAGAAACATATTTCACATTCTTTAGAGAAAAAGGAAAGTTGTTTTTAAGTTAGAAAATGCATTTGCAAAGAACAGATGTGTGAACTTCCGCAGTTTCCTCAATTTAGCTGCAATGAAGGGTACTGCCAAGTAAAAAAGTATATTGCTGATGCCAGGAAAGGGAAGCTTATACTTATATTAATGTTCTTTTAAGCCACTTTTATTATTCCATTTACAGAGTTAAATTTTATGTTCTATTATAATAAAAAAGAATGTAAGTAATGTTAGCAGTTGTTAGGACTATTGATAAGGCATACAGAATAAGAAACATTGAAAGCAATGTTTATTTAAACAGAAGCATCTTAGGTGGCCTATTGGATTGGAGATCCAGGCCTAGAGATGTGAGGTCCTGGACTCATATTTTCCCATTTTGTGAAGCGAGGCTAGACACTAAACTGCCATTGCCAAACCATTATCACTCTTCTGCCTTGGAACCAATACACACTTATTGATTCTAATTTGAAGGTATGGATTTTCCTTTTGAAGAAAAAATATTCATTTAAATGACAAATCCATTTTTTCTGTTCTCTTGAGTACCTATTAAAATATTTAATATTATATTGCAGTATTGTGATATTACATGTCAAAAAATGGGAATTACCTTTGTTTTGGACTCAGAAGACTCATGACAAAATCTTGCTATAAGCTAGTTAATTTACCTCTTATTTTCTGAATCTTTAAAATGGGGTAAGCATGGAATAATTGTCCATAATGTCCCTTATAGCTCTAATCATTTTGTTTTAGTAATTAAATAAAAGTTTTTGTTTTATGTATTAGTTGTCTCCATTATATCATGATTGATCTGAAGTCATTAACAGTTTTGAGAACCAAACAACTCATTTAAGCTTACCTGATTTTAGGAATAGATACTATGAAAATTCATCATGATGCTGGAAAGACTTAAGTTTGTTTAATGATTTTATTTTATAAGAGACAACATGGTGGGACTGGAATATGACATTATTTTGTAAATTTGGAGAACACAACTCAAAAATTAAAGATCATTAAACCTATATTTTATTGTTATAGCTAAAGTAATTTAATACTGTTGATATTAACATGAATGATAAACATCACGTGTACTTTTATTTATTTGTTTATGATTGGTTTCTGAAAAAATTACAAAAAGAATATTCATAGAAGGTTAAGGATATAAAGAAATGAAAAAGCCATAAAAGTCATTATGTGAAAAATGGCAAATTAAATGAGAAGTATAGGTATATGAGTGTGTATGTATATATTTGTGCACACAGACACATCTATATGCCTTTGTGTGTATAAGTTTGTATGTATTTTAGAGAGAAAAATAGAGAGGGAGAGGGAGAGAGAATAAAAGAGGGTTGTATGAATAAAGTAAAAATATACTATAAAATATTGAGCCCAGAGCCAGGGATACATACCTATGACAGGGGAGAATAAGAAAATGTATATCAATTGATGAACATATGAAATTATTTTTTCTGTAGTTCTATTTTTCAAGCTCAATTCTTCCTAGAATGTATGATGCTAGATGTTTTAGATAGAAACGTTTGGAATTTGTATGTGAATGGCTTTAATTTATGAACAGTATCATTAGCATGATCTTTTTTCAAAATGGAGTTATTTGGTGAACAAATCCAAACCATTTTCTTACACAGACTCCTAGATTTTCTCTCTTGTATTAAAAGTGTATGTGACATTTATGGTTCTTGCTTATGTAAATTAACAAAATGTATAATCCACCATTTTCATCTTATTGAATAGGAGGCTGAAGAAAAGGAAGGCAGGTCTGGAAGTCACCAAGATAGGCAAGATTTTTAGAGCAAGCTACCAGAGTTCCATAGTCACAAACTACAAGATCAATGTAACAAAGTATGCTAGGATGAGGACCCTTAAAAGGCAACAGACCAGTAGGCTATGCTAGCAGTGCAGAAAAGTGGTAATACTATTCCTCTAATTTAGCACAACTAGATTGAAGTTATAGTTTTTGAGAGCATCCAAGACATCATTGATTGTTCAACAATATAAAAGTCAGAAATTGACATTTTTTATTATAGACATATTTGCTATGCTAGCAACACTATATGAATTCACTGAATATTTCAGGAAGTTTCATGAACAGTTTTAGAGCTCTGAGCAAGCCTTCAAACATATTATCACTTCAGTATGCTAAATGGTATCCCTCAATAGAACCCAGCTTATTACACAGCAGATTGCAGTAAGCAAAACCATGTCTACATTTTTAGAAGACACTCACTAGGAAGAAGATGCATAAAATTAAGGTTTACTTTATTTTCCCCAAGGATAGTATTTGAAAAAATAATCCCCAAAAGTTCTTTCCAAATTCCCAGATTATCACTAATGTTTAAACACTAAATATACATATAAAAAGGAGTTGAAGGTTTAGTTCAAACTTTTGGAATGAAGATATTTTCTAATTTCATATTTTGGGTCTCTAGACCATTGTGTACTTTTTTGAAGAGAAAAAGAATATAAAGTGTTTTGATAAATAGCTGGTCTTTTTTTACAGTCATATTAGTTCTATATTCTTCTCAAAGGTCTGTGCTCAGCAGAAAATGTATTAGACAAGAAATTAAGAAAAATAGCTTAGAAAGGAAAAGCCATTTGAAAGACTTTCATTTCTAGAAAAGTTAACATAATGCTCCAATAAAACATTAAATGGATACTATTTAATTTTAAATCAGGTCTTTCTACATTTTCTGGATGAGCATCTAGCAATATATTTCTCAAAATTTATTGAGATTCCTCCCTCACACAGAGTATATTTGTTCATACTGGCTTCCTATAGAACCTATATAATTTAAAATTAAATCTAATGGTTTCATATGCCAATGCATATTTTTAAATATTTATTAATATACGTTTTTAACATGGTTACATGATTCATGCTCCTACTTTCCCCTTCACCACCCGCACTCCCCCCACCCCATGGCTGACGCACATTTCCACTGTTTTAACATGTGTCATTGATCAAGACCTATTAACAAATTGTTGTTAATTACATTAGTGTGGTAGTTTTGAGTCTACATCCCCAATCGTGTCCACCCCAACCCATGCGTTCAAGCAGTTGTTTTTCTTATATGTTCCCTCTCCTGCAGTCCTTCCTCTGAATGTGGGTAGTGTTCTTTTCCATAAATGCCTCAGAGCTGTCCTGTGTCATTGCCTTGCTGCTAGTACAGAAGTCCATTACATTCAATTTTACCACAGTATATCAGTGTCTGTGTACAATGTTCTTCTGGCTCTGCTCCTTTCACTCTGTATCAATTCCTAGAGGTCATTCCAGTTCACATGGAATTCCTCCAGTTCATTATTCCTTTGAGCGCAATAGTATTTCATCACCAGGATATACCACAATTTGTTCAGCCATTCCCCAATTGAAGGGCATACCCTCTTTTTCCAGTTTTTGCCACCACAAAAAACACAGCTATAAATATTTTTGTACAAGTCTGTTTATCTATGATCTCTTTGGGGTACAAACCCAACAATGGTATGGCTGTATCAAAGGGCAGGCAATCTTTTATAGCCTTTTGAGGATAGTTCCAAATTGCCAGCCAGAATGGTTGTATCATTTCACAACTCCACCAGCAATGCATTAATGTCCCAATTTTGCCACATCCCCTCCAGCATTCATTCCTCTCCCCTTCTTTCATTTTAGACAATCTGCTAGATGTGAGGTGATACCTCAGAGTTGTTTTGATTTGCATTTCTCTAATTAGAAATTTAGAACACTTTCTCATGTGCTTATTGATACTTTTGATTTCTTTACCTGAAAATTGCCTATTCATGTCTCTTGCCCATTTATCAATTGGGGAATGGCTTGATTTTTTTATACAATTGATTTAACTCCTTGTATATTTGAGTAATTAGACCCCTGTCAGAGTTTTTTGTTATAAAGATTTTTTTCTCAATTTGTTGTTTCCCTTCTGGTTTTGACTACATTGTTTTTGTTTGTACAAAAGCTTTTTAGCTTAATATAATCAAAACCATGTAATTTACATTTTGTAATTTTCTCTAACTCTTGCTTGGTTTTAAAATCTTTCCTTTTCCAGAGATCTGACAAGTATACTATTCTGTGCTCACTTAACTTATTTATAGTTTCTCTCTTTATAGTCAAGTCATTCACCCATTCTGAATTTATCTTGGTGTAGGGTATGAGATGTTGCTCTAAACATAATCTCTCCCATATTGTTTTCCAAATTTCCCAGCAGTTATTGTCAAATAGAGGATTCATGTCCCAAAAGTTGGGCTTTTGGGGTTTATCATACACTGTCTTGCTGATGTCATTTACCCCAAGTCAATTCCACTGATCCTCCCTTCTGTCTCTTAGCCAGTACCATATTGTTTTGATGACTGCTGCTTTATAATATTGTGTCATTTAAAATCACTTGGGATACTTGGAACTACATTTCCTGTGATCCCTAATGGGTTTCCTGTTTTGGATTACGTACTCAAGGTGAGGGACGGTTTTTAAAATAGGGGGAAGTGACTGCTGCCTCATATCCCTGCTGGGCCTGCCAGTACAGACCACTGCCTCACATTCCTGCCTACTCTGACCTCTGCCTCTTTTGATGACTCACCGGAGCAGACCACTTCTCCAATACTGCCCCTGGTGCTGCTGGAGTCCAGAACCCCAAACCTCAACAGTGATGACCCCCAACCCTGGCTGCTGCTTTAACTGCCACCCAGTCCTGACTTGCCAAGATCTTTGGAAAATCCTTTGGCTGCTGCTAAAGATTTGGTATTGCCCCCCCCCCCTGCTCTTGGTAATGGCCTGCATTCTAGCCCTCAATGTGTTTCTCTAAAGACCTAATTTAGGCAACCCCCACCCCCACAAGCCCTACACATGGGATTTTCTACAAAACTGACCTAAGCTTTTCTCTAGCCCCGAGCCCACTACTGGCACCCACATGGACCTAGCGTCTGAACCTTGAACTAGTGATTACTATCAGACCCCATGGCCTATTCACCTCCATACCTGCTCAGAACTTTGAAATTAAAAACAAAAAAACAAAAAAAACTCCTTAAACTCAGCAGAATTCAATCAAAAGAACCTTAAATTGAACCAGGGGTGAACTTTTAAACCTCGGAACTGAATGAGTTTTATTTTTGTTTTAAAGAGACTGTATCTTACTGTATTTTGCTAATTAGTTTTGTAAATTAATCTTGCTTATTTCTTTGATTTTCCTGTTGCATGTGGATCATTTTAAGTTAATGAAGTTCGTGACTGCTAGATTAATTCTGTTTATGATTTTATTGTACCTCCCAAATGATGAGAAAAATCTATTAGAACCGGTAGAAGAGGTTTTTTTGATGGTATAGCTTGTTATCTGATACTCATTATATTTCCTAATTTATTTCAGGTTTCATTTTTACTGTAATCAACAAAATGTTCTCCTACCATTTGAAAATTACACATTTTAAAGTTATGAATCACCTTAATTGTGTTCAACTTTGGAGAGTTTGGTGCCTGACTTGAGATTTAAATTGTAATTTTATGAGAGGTCTTTTAAAAATTTACTTTAGATGCTTAGTACCCTTCTGTATGAATGATAAGGTTTTTATGTATTTATTTTAAAGAATTGTTGTCTTAAAGGATAAGCTTTATATATTTTGTTGTGAAGAATTGTTGTCATATATATGTATATATATTTAGCCTCTTTTATCAGAAGGGTCTAGAATTCTTGAGGATAATTTAGACCAGAAGGGTTTTTTTAATATCAGGTTTTTATAAGGAAGTAGTAACAGAATTTATTGAGAAACCCTTAGCCAAGGTTTAAAA
Organism: Gracilinanus agilis; assembly: GCF_016433145.1. Classification (NCBI taxonomy): domain Eukaryota; kingdom Metazoa; phylum Chordata; class Mammalia; order Didelphimorphia; family Didelphidae; genus Gracilinanus; species Gracilinanus agilis. The sequence continues at coordinate 220,670,277 of NC_058132.1, forward strand.
GTTGTAACAAGTATATAATTTTTTGAACATCATTGTTTATTGTTTTAAAATGTGTTATTAGAAATATGGTACTCTATTTGAATGTACATTGTGAATCTGCTATTTTGTAAAACCCACTTTCTCTCACAGAAAATATAATTTTGGGGTAACAAATGGTCAGAGACTTATCTGAGAATCTGCATGAATTGCAGGAGTTCTATGCCAATACTTGAAGGGCTTGAAAATTGGGGTTTGAGTCCTGGAGTCCCAGTCTTTTCTAAAACTTTAGAGGATGTGTGTCCCCTCAACTTAACTTCCTAGTGAAGCACCTAAGATTGGCTATCATTTAATGGCTCATTCCCTGAGAAGGTACAGGGAAAAATTGGATCAAAGAAAGGCATTTCCCTTATTCCTCTCTATATATAGAGTAAATGGCAATTTTTCTGTAGTCCTGGCCCTAAATGGGTTATAGCAAACTGCTTAAATCACTTTCATTGGGCCTTGAATCAAAGGCCTGTTTATTTCCCCTACATTTTTTGCACATTTTACATTTCATTCACAAGTTAATATTTTCTCTTTTTTTTTGAATTTTATTCTTTTTATTTTTTTTTATTATTTCCTTTGCCAATTGATTTCATGCGCCCCTGTTACTCACTCAGCCATGCATCCTTGGCTGACCTTTTCAGGGGAGTTATGTGTCATTTAAAATTTTCCTCAGGGGTGTGTGTGTTAAGTTTTTATAATCATAATGTCTGAACTATTTTTTATACTCTTTTTTTTTTACTCCTTTAGAAGTAACCTCAGGGGGGTAATGTTAATTCTCAGAAGAAAATGTGTGTTTTGTAATCTATAATGTAAAGTTTAAATTCTTTGAGAGTTATTTCAGGATAAGGATTGTACCATCCCCCCAGAATGCCGATGACAAACCTGTTTGGTGGAGGCACCAAAAGATGCCTGGAGAGCCTTCACTGGAGCATGAAGACCCAAATTTGAACTTTGGGGTGCAGTTGACCTGAACTATGGGGGTTGAACAAATTGAATGCATTTATTTTGAATGGACAATCTTATGCCAGTGGGGGACTACACCAAAATTGGCTTTTTGTCAACTCAGCTAGCTTTTGTCCTCTTTTAATTTGGTTTAAGATCCATAGAAACAGACCAGTCTTTTTCAATGGATCTCAGTGGGGTTATGTGCCATTTAAAATCACTTGGGATACTTGGAACTACATTTCCCGTGATCCCTAATGAGTTTCCTGTTTTGGATTGCATACTCAAGGTGAGGGATGGTTTTTAAAATAGGGGGAAGGGACATGGAATATTTTGATCTCCCTGGCTTTGGAATCAGTACCATATTTGTGTCATAAAAGGAATTTGTTAGGACTCCTTCCTTGCTTATCATATCAAATAATTTGTATAGTATTGGGATTAGTTGCTCTTTGAATGTCTCATAGAATTAACTTGTGAATCCATCAGGCCCTGGCAATTTTTTCATAGGGAGTTCTTTTATAGCTTGTTCAATTTCTTTTTCTGATATGAGATTATTTAGGTATTCTATTTCTTCTGCTGTTAATCTAGGCAATTTATATTTTGTAAATATTCATCCATATCTCCTAAATTGTTATATTATTGCCATATAATTGGGCGAAATAGTTTTTAATAATTGCCTTAATTTCCCCTTCATTAGAGGTAAGGTCTCCCTTTTCATCTTTGATTCTGTCAATTTGGTTTTCTTCTTTCCTTTTTTTATTAGATTGACCAGTACTTTGTCTATTTTATCTGTTTTATTCAAAATACCAGCTTCTAGTCTTATTTATTAATTCAATAATTCTTTTTCTTTAGATTTTATTAATTTCTTCCTTGATTTTTAGAATTTGTAATTTACTTTTCATTTGGGGATTTTTAATTTGCTCACTTTCTAATTTTTAGATTTGCATGCCCAATTCATTAATCTCTGCCCTCCTTAATTTGTTAATATATGCACTCAAGGATATAAATTTCCCCCTGAGTACTGCCTTAGCTGCATCCCACAGAGTTTGGTAGGATGTCTCATCATTATCATTCTCTTCAATGAAATTGTTGATTGTTTCTATGATTTCTTCTTTGACTAACTGGTTTTGGAGAATCATATTATTTAATTTCCAATTAGTTTTTGATTTGCCTGTCCAGGTGCCCCTACTAATTATTATTTTTATTGTATTTTGATCTGAGAAGTTACATTTATTATATCTGCTCTTTTACATTTGTTTGCTATGTTTCTATGCCCTGTTACATAAACAATCTTTGAGAATGTACCATGTGCAGCTGAAAATAATGTGTATTCCTTTTTGTCCCTATTCATTTTTCTCCACATATCAATTAAATCTAATTTTTCTAGGACTTCATTCACCTCTCTTACCTCTTTCTTATTTATTTTTCGGTTTGATTTATCTAGATCTGAAAGAGGAGTATTTAGATCTCCCACTATTATGGTTTTACTATCTATTTCCTTCTTGAGATCTGCCAGTTTCTCCTTTATAAATTTGGATGCTATGCCACTTGGTGCATACATATTGACCAGTGTTATTTCCTCATTGTTTATAACACCTTTAATCAGGATGTAATGGCCTTCCCTGTCTTTTTTAATCATATCTATTTTTACTTTGGCTTTGTCAGAAATCATAACAGCCACTCTTGCCTTCTTTTTCTCATTTGAGGCCCAAAAGATTTTGCTCAAACCCTTTACCTTAAACTTGTGTATGCCCACCCGCCTCATATGTGTTTCTTGTAGACAACATATGGTAGGATTTTGATTTCTAATCCACTCTGCTATTTGCTTCCGTTTTATGAAAGAGTTCATCCCCTTCACATTCAGAGTTATAATTATTAGTTGTGCATTCACTGACATTTTCTTATCCACCCCTATTCCTACCCCTTCTTCTTAAACTATTTTCTTTTAAACCAGTGGTTTGCTTTAAGCTTTATCCCCTCACTTGATTAACTTCCCTTTCTAACCCCTCTCTTATTATTCCCCTCTTTTTATTTTTAAAGGCCTAATGAATTCCCTCCCCCTTCTTCTCCCCTCCCTTTTTTGACCTCCCCACTCCCCTGGTCCCCTTGATTTATCCCTTCTGACTTTCTCAGTAGGATTAGATAGAGTTTTATATCCCAATGGATAATATAGCTACTCTTCCCTCTCCGGGTTGTTTACACTGAGAGTAAGGTTTAAATATTACCTCTTAATGCTCTCTTCCTCTCATTCTTATAATAGTATTTGTCCCCTCCTCTTCCTATGCCTTCTTTGTGTGTAATAGAATATCCTATTTTTCTTATTCCCTCAAGTTTCTCTTGGTGTCCCCTCTTATTCACCCCCCTCTTTCCCACCCCACATATCATCTTAGACCATTTAGTATTCCACCCTCTGCCTATGAATTATTCTTCTGATTACTATAATAGTGAGTACTATAATAGTGAATAGAGTTCACTACAGAGAATTATACATAGCATTTCTCCACATAGGAATACAGATAATTTGATCTTACTGAGGCCCTTAAAAAGGCAAATTTAAACATTATGAGTTTTCTTTCTTTCCCCACTGTTTCTTATTTACCTTTTCATGTTTCTCTTGATTTTTGTGGTTGGATATTAAACTTTCCATACAGTCATGGTCTTTTCTGTGCAAATACTTGGAAATCTTCAATTTCGTTGAATGCCCATACTTTCCCTTGGAAGTATATAGTCAATTTTGGTGGGTAGTTTATCTGTGCTTGAAGGCCCTGCTCTCTTGTTTTCCTGAATATCAAATTCCAAGGCTTGCAGTCTTTTAGCGTGGAGGCTGCCAGATCCTATGTGATCCTGATTGGTGCTCCTTGATATTGGAATTATCTCTTTCTGGCTTCTTGTAAGATTTTTTCTTTTACTTGGAACCTATTGAATTTGGCTATTATATTCCTGGGCATTGTCTTTTCTGGGTCTAGTGTAGAGGGTGATCTATGGATCCCTTTAGTGTCTATATTGCCCTCTTGTTGTAGAACTTCAGGGCAATTTTGCTTAATAATGTCTTTTAGTATGGAGTCCAAGTTTCTATTAATTTCTGCTTTTTCAGGGAGACCAATTATTTTCAAATTGTCTCTTCTAGACCTGTTTTCTTGATCTGTCACTTTCACATTGAGATATTTCATCTTTCCGTCTATTTTTTCAGTCTTTTGTCTTTGTTTTATTTGTTCTTTCTATCTTGAGACATCATTAGCTTCTAATTGCTCAATGCTGGCCTTTAGGGACTGTTTTTTCTTTTCAATCTGGTCATTTCTGGTGTTCAATTTGCTTATCAGTTCATTTGATTTCTGAGCCTCACTTTCCAATTGCAAAATTCTTCCTTTTAAACTGTTATTTTCTTGATTGATTTCCTTTTGACCTATTTCCCATTTCTCTAGCCAAATCTTTTCCAACTTTCTCATTATCTCAGATTTGAACTCTTCAAAAGCTTGTGACCAGTTTTCATTATTTTGGGAGGGTCCAGATATGTTTGCTTGTTTGTTCTTTTCTTCTGTTTGCCAGGTTGTCTGGATTTTTTCTGTTTAAAATTTGTCATGTTAAAGATTTCTTCTTGTTGTTGTTAATCTTTCTTTTCCGGGCTTCCTGGTTCTGGGTTGCCATTGTTGTTAGCCCAGCCCCTTCTCAGCTTTATACTTGAGCTCAGGGTCTGTCTGAGCTCTTTAGGCTCCTCAGGTCTCAGGTCTGGTTGTTCTCAAGGTCAAGCCCCCTGGTGGCCTCCCTTTCTTGATCCTCTGCTGGAGGTTCTTTTACAAGTCTTAGGGCGCTGCTTCCACAGTTGTATACCTGTCTGCACTGGTTCCCCACTCAGGGTTTCAGAGCCTTCGCTCTCGCCTGTGTCCGCCTCCACCAGAGCCTGCTCTCTGTTTCCATGGTCAAAGTCTGTGTGCGTTCTTTAGCCTTTTGGGTTCATAAGTCTTGCTGCTCTCAGTAACAGGCCCTGGAGCTGCCAATGACTCAATGGGTACCCCAAACTTGCTCTATTTTTTTTTTGAGCTGGCTTTGGCATTGTAGGTGGTGTGTGTGTGGGGGGGGAGGTTGCTCAGCCCGGGATTTAGTGAGAGCTGTTTCACCCCTTTATAGCATGGAAATGCCCCAATTCCACGTACCTTCCTTGCCGTCCCCTGTTGTGGGGTACCTCGTTCGTCTGGATTTGTTTTTATGTCCCCTTGAGGAGTCCTGCATGTTTCGGTTAGAAGAGGTTAAGAGCTGCTTTTTACTCTGCCCCCATCTTAACCCGGAACTCTCCTCATATCGCCAATGCATATTTTAAGAAAGATTTCTCCTGTTTATTTTCCTCTTTAATTTCATTTGGTTTGTAAGATAAATATGAGAAAAAAGTACTAATTTATTTTAGTGCAAAGGATTTTTAAAGTGGAAATGAAAATACTAAATTCTATCCAGAATGAGGGCAAACAAAATTATAAACATTTAAGTAAAGTGAAAATAGAGTTTATTTTAAGATAATGTGAATGTATGTATTTATCTATTTAATGCCATTGCTGTTTTGTTTTTAAATTTTGACATTCCCCACTATAATCCTAATCTCCTTTCTAGAGAACTGTTGCCATAAAAAAGGCCAAAGGATGCATAGTGCAAATTAAGTACAAGGTCAAAGAGACCAAACAATCCCTGTGGGATTGATGTAATTTTGAGGCAAGACTAGAGGACTTGAACTTGTTTGAGGTTTGAAGTTGTGGCGCTTAACATATGTTGAGACACAGAAAACATAGGAATAAAGGGGCCTTTCTTTAAAATAATAAGTAGTATTTATTTAAAGGGGCAGCTGGGTAGCTCAGTGGATTGAGAGGCCTAGAGATGGGAGGTTCTAGGTTCAAATCCAGCCTCAGACACTTCCCAACTATGTGACCCTGAGCAAGTCACTTGACCCCCATTGCCCACCCTTACCGCTCTTCCACCTAGAAGCCAATACACAGAAGTTAAGGATTTAAAAAAAAAAAGCAGCTGGGTGGCTCAGTGGATTGAGAGCCAGGCCTAGAGACTGGAGGTCCTAGGTTCAAGTTCGGCCTCGGACACTTCCAGCTGTGTGACCTTGGGCAAGTCACTTGACCCCTATTGCCCACCCTTTCCACTCCTGGGCCAAGGACGGTCCCTAGCCTGGATGAAAAAGGAGGAGGGTTGGGCATGGGGCTAGCAACCCCACCCTGTAAAAACTACATCTGCTAAAGAAACTGCAACCTAAAGTAGGGGCAGCTGGGCTAGCTCAGTGGATTGAGAACCAGGCCTAGAGACAAAAGGTCCTAGGTTCAAATCCGGGCTCAGACACTTCCCAGCTGGGTGACCCTGAGCAACTGTGTGACCCATTGCCTACTGGTTGTGGCCCTATGCTCCTAGAATGGAGTCCCAGGATTAAAAAAATTTATTTAAAACCATTAGCAAGTATCATCTGCAATGGGGATACATTAGAAACCTTCCCAATAAGAACAGGAATGAAACAAGGATACATATTATCACTAGTATTTAATATAGTACTAGAAATGCTAGCTTTAGCAATTAGAGAAGAGAAAAGAAATTGAAGGAATGAAAGAAAGCAATAAGGAAACTAAACTATGACTCTTTGAATATGAGTTTATGGTATACATAGAGAATCCTAGAAAATCAACTAAAGTCAGTTTAAATAATTATTAACTTTACCAAATTGTAGGATGCAAAATAAAATGGCATGAATTATCAGTATTTCTATATATTTCAAATAAAACTTAGGAGGAAGAGTTAGAAAGTGAAATTCTCTTTAAAATCTCTCTAGACAATATAAATTATTTAAGAATCTGCTAAGACAAATGCAGGAATTATATGAACACAATTATAAAACACTTTTCACACAAATAAAATTGGCTCTAAACCATTGGAAAAACATTAATCGCTTGCAAGTGCGCTGGACTAATATAATAAAAATAAAAAGTCTACAACAATTTACTTATTCAGTGCCATCTCTGTCAAACTACCAAAAAACTATTTTATAGAATGAGAAAAAATAATGACAAAATTAATCTGGAAAAATAAAAGTTCAAGAATATCAAGGGAAATAATGAAAAAATAAATGCGAAGGATGGTCTCTTAGCAGTACCAGATCTTAAACTGTAGTGTAAAGCATTAGTCATCAAAACAATCTGGTACTGGCTAAGAGATAGAAGGGTGGATCAATGGGTAAATCATCTCAGCAATCTAGTGTCTGATTAACCCAAAGACCCTAGCTTTTGGGATAAGAACTTATTTGGTAAAAAATGCTGGGAAAATTGAAAAACAGTATGACAACAATTAGGTTTAGATCAATATTTCACACCCTAAACCAAGATAAGGTTAAGATGTATATATGATTTAAACATAAAAAAAGTGCTCTTATAAGGAAATTACAGGAACGTTTAAGAGTTTACCTGTCAGATATATGGAGAAGGGGTGAATTTGTGACCAAACAAGAGACAGAGAAAATTGTAAGATAGAAAATGTATAATTTGGGTTATATTAAATTTTTAAAAAAAGGTTTGAACAGACAAAAGCAATGCAACCAAGATTAAAAGGGAAACAACCAACTGGGAAAAAATATAACAAATTTCTCTTATAAAGGTCTCATTTCTCAAATATATAAAGAACTAAGACTTTTGGAAAGGAATCCACTGATGTGACAAGGAGATACTAGGGAGAAAGAAAAATACATGGGGATAAAGATTTGGAAGAGGCTGAAATTCTATTCCCTCATTAACATAGGGAGGACGAGACTGGCCTTTTTGAGTATCAGGCCACATTCCTGCAGGTCCAATATAGTTATCTGTTTTCTAGGACTCCAAATGATGCAGAAGAAAGTCAGAAAGCATTTCAAGCAGGTCCTTGCTTTCTTGAAAGTCTTCCTTTCTTCTCTTCCTTTCCTTCACATGGTTGATAGTCATTATCTATGTGAAAGAAAACTCTTTACTCTATTATCTATCCTGAGTTAACACTAACTTAAGTACCCCTACTTAAGTACCTCACTGCACTGAAGATAGGATTATTCCCCATTATCTACTTTTGAATTGAATCAACAAAATATTAAACACCCTACTTAGTACTAGGTGAGAAGCTAGCAAGATACTTAAAGAATTCACAACCTTAGAAATTCAATCAGCCAGGAATCTGTAAATCTTTTTGATGAGAACTTAACCTTCAGAAGGTGAGAAGTCTATCCTGCATACATTTCCCCCTGTGTAGCACTAGTCAGTTTGGAAACTGTTATTGGCCCCTGTGAAGAGGGGGAGGGACAAGAAGCCACCATAATAAGCAAGTATTGAACTCCTTCAGGGCATATTGTCGTTCACAAGATAATCTGAAAATATTGTCTACTGGAGATAGTCTTAGATAATTTTTGAGGGAGCTATTCTGGAGACTACACCTTGGATTGTGGGCTTGGAGCTTGACTTCTACTTGGATTCTGACTCTTGGATTACTTTGTTGAGTGAATAAAAGGTTAATTACTTCCCTAGCTTCTGGAGAGACTAGCTTCCATCTTGGAGGACACTTTATGGTTACTAACTACCAGTCTTCCTGGTTGAGAGCTAATTAATCTCTGCCTGGATTAAGCAGCCCCAGAGAAAAGAATTTAGTTTGATAGGATATATAACTTCTTCATTCCCCTCACATTTCTCTCATTTATTGTTTCCTCTCTATTTGTAAATATTTTTAAATAAATTTCTGACTCAAGATATAATAAATACTGGCCACCTTATAATTTCATATAATCTTCATCCAATCATTAATTTTAAACTTTATATCTACCAATTTTTGAGGACTAAAATTTATGTGAATAATTACCCAAATTTGGTATATCACTTTGTATTTGGAGGATTTTGGAGTTGTGAAAGGAATCATGGTAATATACTATAGGGCCACTACTTGTATATGAGTATGACTTTGGCTTTACTCTTGATAACATTATGTGTAACTGTTAACAGAAGAGTGCTTAGTGTTCAATCTTATATTCCTAGTATAAATTTATAAAAGTGTTTAACTTGTTGAAGATTCTGTCTTTTGTTATTGTTGGTTAAATAGAATTAGTTTAAATCTGAAATGCAATTATTTTCTGTGGAGAAGTACTGTAGGGTTAAAGACCTTTGGAGAAAGTTATTATAAACTATCTTGATTGTTACATATTAATAACAATGGTAAAATCTTTATAAAGCAATTCAAGTTTTTTCAAGCAAATATGAAGCACATGTAAAAATATCTCATTTTATGCTCACATTAACTAAAAATTCATAGGTGAAAATACTTGAATCAGATAGAGATTAAGTAATATTTCTGGGATTACATAACTAGTGTTTGATGTCAAATTCAAATTAGATCTTTCTGACTCCAGGTACAATATTCAGTGATACACAGTCCAGTGTACATGAATAGTGTTGACTGTTGCATCTAGATGTTTCACATGATCATAGGTACCCTATTAATTCACTCATTTCTAGATTATGCTTAGATTTTTGTCCCTCTCTTCAATCCAGACAATGTTTTCTTTTAAAGATTTTCATCATGATTAGGATATCCTTACGAGACATGTTAAAAAAAAACTTCCTGAAATGACACCAGAAAAGAATTTATGTTTGCTATCTTCTCTCCCATTATCCTCACTCCTTTTTTCTGTTCTGATAATCTGATAAGGACAGTTGATAAGGAAGTAAAGGACAAGGAAGATCTTTTCATCAGCTTATGCTTCCAGATCTGTTCACCAGCCTTTTAGGGAGGGCCAAGGAAGATGTCCCAGAGCAGGTGCCTCACTATGAAGTCGATGTGTTTTCTGCCGACGAGGAAAAACGTTGAAGCTGCCAAGGGCCCTGGCTGGGAGAGATGGAGTCGGGAAAGATGCCTGGGCCATCCAGCAGCAGCCCCAACATCCACCCTAAAGAAAGGGAATATCTCAAGGTCTGAATCCAATCAAAGGGGGTTATCCAAATTGCCCCCAAAGTTTCCACCAAAGTTAGTGTATGGAGAAGCAGGACCATATGAAGCACAAGCTGTTTTAATTTCTTTTAACACTTTGAAGGGAAGAGGCTCCCATGTAGGAACTACTTCTTCATCATCATCCAATTCATCTGCTCTAAAAATAACTGGGAAACAGAATGATATGTCTCCGTCCTTCTGAGCATTTTTAAACGCTCCTTTAAACCCTATATTCAGGGGCTGTGGCTGTGGAGCTGGAGCTCCAAGTGGCAGAGGCTCCTCTGCTTTTATCTGTCTTTCCTCTTTTGAAGAGAAGTTTTTAGGTGGGGGAAGGTCCACTGCTAGTGACTTTTTCATTCACATTTTAAAGCCCTGTTTTGAATTACTATGAACCTTTTCCTCCTCCTCTGATTCTAACACTGAAACCTTAAAGATTTAATTCTCTGCATTCTAACCAGATAACAAATTTGTTTTTTAAGCAGCCGATGAAATATTTTTCTGGCACTTGTTCTGAACTCTGCTCAGTATAATAATTTTTCAAATCATTGCCAACTTTTTGCCAAAATTCCAAGGGAATCCATGGGCTACAATTTTGAATAAGATCAAGAAATTTAGTGAGCTATTCTTTACTAATTTTTACTCCCCATTTTCTGAGGCTGTGCTTAGTTATATCAATAAAATGAGTTCTTTCCTTTGATTCACTGGGTCCCATGCTGTTAATCTATTCTTTTACTTCTAGTGTCTTCCCTTAAGAGGAGAGTTCTGAAAACTCTGGATTTCTTGCCCTCCTTGCCCTTTTTCCTGTTCCATTCTTAAATGGAATTACCTGGAATAATATTATTCTACTAACAATGTTAGTAGAATAATATTATTATTCTACAATATTTAAGCGACTGTGCCAAGCATTAAGTTTCAAAGTACCTTTGTGATTTTCAAAGAAATTTTATTCAAATTTTACAACTAGAGATATAGAAGATCAGAAAGGGTCACAAGCATCAGTGATACATCTCACAGTAATTTATATATATATATATATATATATATATATGTATACCACTATATATGATGATATTTTTTTACATGAGCACTCTTCACCAAAGTAGATTGCAATATCACAATGTCATTTCATCTTATGTCATCCATATCTTTCCTAACTACTCCAGACAAGCTTGTCACAATACTTTTGATTCCCTCCTCTGATTCTTTTAATATATAAAGAAATACTTTGGGAACATATGCCATTTCTTGGGCTTAATTAAGTTCATAGAGAAACTATAAAATGATCAAGTGTTATATATATTTATGTTCAATCTTTGAAAAAAATAGTAGTGAGAAAATCAAGTAACAAAAAAGAAAACAAAAAGACTACAAATAGGAATGATTAAAGTTGTAATTCCTAGAGCTATAAAGGCTTAATTTGCAACACGAGGTTATTTAATTAGTTAGGATTGTGATTTTATCTAATGTAGGAAGTTCTCAGCTAGAAAACTTCTTTCACTAATGCAAATTAGCAACTCTTCTAAAACTTAAAAGTTCTAAAGAATTATCTGTCTCACTGAAAGGTTAAATTGATTTCCAAGAGTAATGCAGCCAGAGGCAAAACTTGTACCTAGGTCTTCATGCCTCCAGGGTCTGCTCTCTTTCTCTCCACTGCTCCATACTATTTTTCTAAGTTTATTATATCAAGGATATTGCTGAATTCAGTATTGCTGAGTTTTTGGCAAAATGTTAATGCTGGAAATCCAATTTAAATTAACAAATATTATTTGAATTATTACCTAAGTGCAAGGCAGAGTGCTAGGCTCTGGAGATGCAAAGACCCAAACAAAAGAGCCACTTTTCTCAAGGACATCACATTGTCCTGCTTAGAGAAAGTAATTTCTAAAGAAAAAAATAGGTCATTTTAGGAGGAAATGAACATTAAGACAGATTTCTATTAAGGAAAGCTAAATAGAGTAGATAGAACCTCAAGATTCTTGGAGAAGGAGAAGAATTTTGAAAAGCAGAGACAAGGTAAGTGAGTAAATTTGCATAGTATATAGAAAGCAGATATAGGCAATAAAGTGGCATGCCCCACTTGGAAGCAGCATAATGTACATAAAAGGAAGAAACATTGTTGTGGGGAGTCTTGAGGTGAACCCCAGGTTTGGGACAGGTACCCTTTGCAAGAATGCAAGACTCCAGGGGAAGCTGGGTAGCTCAGTGGATTGAGAGTCAGGCTTAGAGACAGGAGGTCCTAGGTCAAATCTGGCCTCAGACACTTCCCATCTGTGTGACCTGTAATGCAGGGTTCCAGCAATAGCCCTTGCGTTTACAAACCAACTGTAACAGTTTGTCAGTTAGAAAGGGTTTAGAATGTTAAACCAGCTTGGGGGATGGGCTCACTGAACAAACTGTTAGAGCTAGGCTATAAATAGCCCTGAAGTTCCAACTGAAGGGGCCTTTTGCCTTTGGGGAATCTTGGACATGGTCTGTTCTTTCTAGACCTCTCCCTGACCTCTCCATTACATCCTGCTATTTTTCCTGGATTTCCCCATTGGGCCCTGGGAGGAAGGGTGGTTTCATGGTTAGACATCATGGTTTTAGGTTCTGTAGGCAGGAAGGACAGACTAAATCAAGCCATCCCCTTATCTAGTGATCTGATAAAATACTTTTACTTCAGGGTAATGAAACCTTCCCTGACTAAGAGAGCAGGTCTCTCTCAGTCTGACCCTCTCCTATGTCCCTTCTCCCAGCACCAGCTTTCTCCCTAGCAGCAGTTACAAAACCCTAAAACCCTTTTTCCCTCTGCTTATCCCTGACATCAATAAATCCCCTTTGATATCTACACAAAAGCCTTTGGTGAATCATTATACTTAATATTAGGGAAAAAGCTAAAGAGAGAAGGAATAACTTTACTTTTATTTCTTGAAGGCAAACCTGGGAATCCATTTTGGGCAGGAAGTAGCCAGCAGAGACTTCCTGTAGATTTTAGTTTGACTGGCAGGGAGGAGCCTATAAATACCTTATGTCCAGATCCTAGTGCCTCCAGACTGTGAATGCAAATCTGAATGCGAATCTCACCAGCCCATGAAAGTGTCTCCAGCCAAGCTTTTCATCAACCAAAGGACCAATGTTGTAGAGGCTGAGCTGCAAAAACAGTCTCGAACACCAAGGAGGCAAGACTATCACCAGAGTAAGTATCTCTCTTCAGCCCAAGTCACCAATGCAACAACCCAAATCCAAATGTTCCTCCAAATCTGAAGTCCAAATCAGAAAGCTGAAATAAGAAGCCATATCCAAAATGAGAATCACAAATGGGAATCCAAAATCAGAGTCTGAAATGAGTGCCTGACTTCCTATTGGGTCTCACCTTATAAGCACTTTTCTGCACACAATAGTTCTCCCACATCACATCTCAGGAACCAATCATAGTTCCTTACTTTGTCTAGCATGCCCAGGGTTGGCAGTGCTTGTGGGATCCACTTCTGGTCTTTGAGTTCATGAACTTCCTTTTCTAGTAAAACGTTTCTTCAAGTGCTTGACTATATATGAAAGGAGGGGCACTCCAAGTTCTTGATTGATTAAGTTAAAATAAACAAAAGGAGTTAAAAATTCCCTCTCACAATATTGAATATAGAACAAAAATAAGTTTAGTTACATATAGAAGGACAAAAGCATGAATAACAGGAAAATTATTTTTATTAAGAATATAATTGGTTGAATTGAATAATGGTCTTTCTTCTCCTTGTCTAAAACATCAAGAGCAAACTGGAGCCCCTATAAGTTTATCTCCTCCAAGCAAACCTCTCATTTTATATATTTAGAAACTAAAGTCTGTATGAGTCAGTTGATTTAGGTAAGAACACCTAAATAGATCTTGGTTAAGACAAAGAAAAAAATGGGTCTCCTGATTTCCAGTTCGATATGGCTCAGCTCCATTATCTTACCAATAATTTAGGAAAAGTGTTTACATGGAAAAAAGAGAAGAAAGGGTGTATGGACGAGAGGAGAGTTGAGGAGTAGAGAAGGGAAAAGAGGAGAAGCAATAAAAATAAAGAAGTTGAGCTGAAAGGAAAAGAAAAATCAAATATTCTTTGTCTAAAAAGAGCCAAAAGAAATGTGACAGGTATACCAGGGCAAACAAAGAGATATATCTCTTTAAGAATATTTTATAAACTAAAATTAACATTTAAGGAACTGGATCAAAAGCTAAGGAATTTTTTTAGAGAACAATCCATAGACTCCAAGTTAGGTTTAGAGACAGATAATATTTTGAAAGAAAGGGTCACAGTTAGAACTAGCTGAGATCCAACTGATAACTAGGTCAAATTAACCCCATTAAACCCAAATTTTAACAAACTACTAAAAATGTGGCTCTTTTTTCTCTTACCACATTTCTTTCCATATCCCAAAACATTCTTCTACTATAGAAAATGAAATGCTACTATAGAAAAAAACATCACTCTTGTATTCTAGAAAGGTTATTTCTAGTTATATTTTAGGTCATAGGTTATGCTAACTTGACTACTAGAAACTTTAAAAAATGAAGCATTTTATTTTACTTTTATTGATTGTATTTACAGTAATCTGTGACAGTTATCCTGTGAATGGGAAAAGGTGTATTGTTAAATACTATTGAGAATTTGTTAAATGAAACAATCTGTGAGGCTGCATCTACCCCCATGTGCCACATGTGGCCCTTTTATTAAGAGGCTATTCTAATGCCACAGTCAGAATTGGGTCTCCTCACCAGGCTTTTAGTCATAGAATGAATCCAGCAAGCCTATTAGCCTATCTGGTCAGATTAAACATCAATATAGCTTGCTTTTTTAAAACCAGAGCAATATTTTCTGACATTTCCAGTTGGAAACTAGAAGGGATAAATTGATAGGGGCCATGTTTCAAATACAGGATAAAATAGATGTAAAGATTGAAATTAATATTCAATGCCCTCAAAGTATGATATTTATAAGGATTTTTATTTAAAGCCCTGGGGAAGAACCTAACTCACTCTTCACCACGGCTCCTTCTCTCCAAAAAGCCCCAACACCACACCCAACATGACCATATCAAAAACAGCCCACGAAAACCACAGCCAATAGGAAAAGGCTAAAGGAATTCTGGGTATGGTGAAAAGGAGTTTGGGTAATGTAGTTTTATCTCACAACCAAAGGCTTAAGGAATTATGGGTAATGTAGTTTTAAAGGGGGTACAATGTATTTTCAACTTTACATTTCCCCCTGTGATCCTTTGGGAGACAAGTCTCCCCATTGGATCATGAAAACATAATCAAATTAATGTTTACAATAATTCAGAGAAAAAGGGGAAATAAAAGGGAGAAAGAACAAAACCAATGTTCGATGCATTGACAAATGCCATTTAGGGGGCAGTCCCCTTTTTCTGGCATAAAGTGTCCATTCAAAATAAATACATTCAACCCCCCAAAGTTCAACTTCTCCATATCTCAAAATTCACTCTGGATCTCTTGGAGCAGTGTGTGGTCTCTGCATGCATCTTCATGGCATCTTCTGGATTCTGGGAGGTAGTCTTCTGTTCTAAATTAGGGTCAAATTCAAGTCCAAATTTACAGAAGTAACATAGTCCCCCAGAGGAGAACAACTCTACATTTCCCCCCTGAGGAAAATACAGGGATACACATGGGAATCACAAAGGAATACATGGTCAAGGCATAAGGTATATGAATCAATTCTCAAAACATCAAAAAGTCCAAAGAAAAAATAAAAAGGAAAAAAGGAAAAAGAAAGGAGAGAAAAAATAACCTCTGAGGAAAATACAGGATATTTAAAAAAATGTGTGAAAGGAAAAAATTCTACTTACAAGAAAAAGGAAAAAAAAAATCACAAATCAAAGCAGGTTCCTGTAGCAATCTATGTCCCATAAGTTTTGCGACAACAATCACTCACTAACCCAATTTAGCAGCCTGGACTACAGTAAGTTGTCACATCATAAAAGAAATGGAAAAAGGAGTCTAGATCTCGAGACAAATGAGAAATAGCATTTTCCAGTGCAATACTTTTCTTCACTTCAGAAATAATGGAGCCAGAACAATCGCTGTTGAGTACTTGATATCAAGTGCGGTATAAGGAAGTCCTACGTCTTAACATATGCTAAGCGTCGCAATCTCGAGTCTCACACAGGATCACGTCTTTACATAGAATGTCATCAGTCCCTGTAGGATTAGTTCAGTCTCTTTCTTTTATGTGCTCATTTGCACTTTTCAGGTCAAAAACTCTGTGTTCCTTTGTGGTCCTATTTTCCTTGGATTAGACATAATCATCAAGCAAAAGTCTCATAATAGTTAAAGAACTAGTGACAGGTTTCTATACTCCAATACTTTTTTGGGTATAAATTCATATGCTAGGCAAAGGTGCATCTTAGCTTATTCTTATTGCAAAAGTCAAAATAGTCAAGAGTCTATGGTGACGTGCTCCAAATGTAAAAAATGAGAAAAAAGGGAAAGAAAAAAAAATCAAATATTGTATTGCACATGTAGGAAGAAAAACTAACAAAAACAAGAACAAAAATGTGTAGTTTTACATAATCACAGAGGTAAAGAATAGAGGTTAATTTTCAAGAGATAAGATTCATTCCCTCCTTAACTTACCATGATCCACAGTGTGATTGCAAATGAGGTAGACAATGTGATGTGGGTGCAAATAAGGCATTTAGAGCATTAATAGATCCAAGAAAGTACAAATAGAATGACAAAGAACATAAAATGTTTTGAAAGGCACATCAGGTCAATTAGGTCACTAATACAGATATTATGTTGTGAGGTAGTATATGCATCATTCAAGTACAAGGATGAATCAAATAAAGTGCAACAAAATAGTACAAAATCTAACAATAGGGCATTCTCATCACAATAGGCAAATACAATCAATAGTCAAGTATAATAGGTGTAGGTAACAGCACCCAGTACAGAGAATTATTTGTTATCAATAGGGGGTACTCATTTCACGTGACTGCAATGAATCCATGAGTCCCTCTCCCCAATTTTAATGGCTGTTGGTGTAGTTAATAGGACCTGGAATGGTCCATCATAAGCAGGTTCAGTTGACCCAGTATGTTTGAAATTCTTTATGTACACACTATCACCTGGGTTCAAATCATGAAGCGAGAAGTCTAAGGGGCCTGCTTGAACAGCAGCTCCAGAGTCATGGAGTTCTCGCAATTTTGTTTGTAATTGCCTGATATAAGTGGCAATGGTTGTATCCCCTCCTAACAACGAAGTATAGGCAGGGTTGAATGGTTGTACCTGAATAGGTGGATGTCCAAATAGCATCTCAAATGGTGAGACGTGTAAATCACCTCTGGGTCTGCTTCTGAGATAAAATAAGGCCAGAGGTAGAATTTCAGGCCATTTCAAATGAGTCTCCATGCATAATTTGCCAATCATAGTTTTAAGTTCCTTATTCATCTTTTCAACTTGCCCAGAGCTCTGGGGATGATATGGTATATGAAATTTATGAGTTATCCCCAAACATCAATAAATATATTATAAGACTGAGTCAGTAAAGTGAGTTCCTCTATCAGAATCAATACGTGCTGGTAGGCCAAAATGAGGAATAATCTCTTTCAAAAGGATTTTGGCAACAAAAGCCTCTGTGGCCTGAACTGTAGGAAAAGCTTCAGGCCACCTGGTAAATTGATTGACTATGACCACACAAAATTTATAGTATCCAGCTTTTGGCATAGAGATAAAATCAATTTGCAAATGTTCAAATGGTGTGTAAGCTAGAGGACGTCCACCAAAAGCTTTTTCTCGAAAAGTGTGCTGATTAAAGGCCTAGCAGGTGAGACAAGCTATACCTATTTTGGAAGCAATTGTAGTTATTCCAGGTGCTATCCATACTCTTTTAACAGAATCTACAATGCCTTGGGTGCCAAAATGACCATGTTTATGGATGGAATGGCAAATTTGGTTATAGAAAGCCCTAGGGAGCAGGGGATTGCCTTCAGATGACACCCATACGCCATTTATCTGTTTTGCTTTAAATCTCTGCTTCCATTTTCCCACTTCCTTGTCATTATAGGAAAGGGATAGATCCAAATTATCAGTAATATTTAGTGGCATAATTAACTCAGGTCCTTCTAAGGCTGATAGTTTGGCAGCAGCATCTGCTTGATCATTTCCCCTGGAGACAGGGTCAGTGCCACCTGTGTGTGCATAGCAGTGAACAACAGCTATGGCTTCAGGGAGTTGGATGGTAGAAAGAAATTCAGTGATAAGGTCTGCATTGGCAATACACTTTCCAGCTGATGTTAAGAATCCCCTTTGAAGCCATAACATGCCAACAGCATCACATATGCCAAATGTATAATGGGAGTCTGTGTAAATTGTGACCGTTTTGTTCTGTGCAATGATACAAGCCTGTTTTAAAGCTGTGAGTTCTTCACCTTGTGCACTCACATGTGAGGGTAAAGAAGCTGACCATAGAGTATCCAATTCTGGAACTACTGCACCTCCTGTATAGCTCACACTCTCTCTCATAAAAGAATAACCATCTGTAAATAATATTAAATCTGGATTACCCAGAGGGGTGTCCATTAAATCACTACGAGGTTTATCAATAGTGGACACCAAAGATGTACAATCATGTAAAGGTTCTCCAGAAATTGCCAAGTCAGGGAGCAAGGTTGCAGGATTAAGAGCTCCACAGTGTTTTAATGTGATATGTTCATTATTCAATAGGGTTATCTCATATCTCGTAATCCTTTGATCAGTAAATGCTTGAGTTCTATGTCTTAATAACAATGCCTCTATCTTGTGTGGGCACATTTTTGTCAGAGGGCATCCTAGTACCAAATCAGCAGATTTAGTCACTAATAAAGCTGTGGTAGCTACTCCTCTAAGGCATGGTGGTGCTCCTGCAGCTACTGGGTCCAACTGGGCTGAATAATAGACTACTGGTCATTGATCAGGTCCCAAAAGTTGAGTTAGAACACCTGAGGCTACTCCTTTTTTTTCATGGACATAGAAAGTAAATGGTTTGTCATAATTTGGGATTCCTAGAGCAGGGGCAGACAGGATAGCACATTTTAAATTTGAAAGAGCTGTTCGGTGTTCCTTTTCCAATTCAAGTGGTTCAGGGACTGTGTTTTTTGTGAGTGCTACAAGTGACTTAGTGATTTCTCCAGAGCAGGGGATCCACTGCCGACAAAATCCTGTTGCTCCAAGTATTGCCCTCAATTGTTTTTTAGTGGTAGGATCACTTACGTTTTGGATACTTTCAATACTTTGTGGAGAAATTAAACCGGACCCAGCAGTTAAAATAAAAACCAAATATTGCCCTTTTGGGAGACACCACTGAACCTTTCCTTTTGAGATCTTGTGGCCTCTTTTATGAAATTCTAAAAGAAGATGTTTACTATCTTCTTGACATGTTGTGGCATCTGGTGAGGCCAAGAGTAAATCATCTACATATTTAATTAACTTGCTGTTTTTAAATAAAATATTGTCTGTCTTGGCTCAAAATCTGTGCAAAAAGGGTCGGGCTTTCAACATACCCTTGGGGCAAACATGCCCATGTCCAATTAGAACCTTTTCAGGTGAAAGCAAAGATATATCTGGAGTCCTCATGTATAGGTATGGAAAAGAAGGCTGAGCACAAGTCTATTACTGTAAAGTATGAAGCTGTGCTAGGAATAGAAGAAATGATAGTATTTATATTGGAGACTACAGGGTGTCTCTTTATAACATGATTGTTCACTGCCCTCAAGACCTGGACAAATCGATAGAGATGCTTGCCATCAGGCCCCAATTTTGACTTTTTAACAGGCAGGACTGTAGTATTGTATTCAGATTTACAAGGAATTATGATGCCTTGGTCAATTAATGAATTTATCACTGGGGTAATGCCCTCTATTGCCTCCTTCGAGAGAGGATACTGAGGAATGGAAAGAGGTGGGCTAGATTTTGTTTTAATTTGGACAGGGACAGTTGATTTAAGTATGCCAACATCAGAAGGTGATGTGGCCCAGAGAGACTCAGGTATATCTGTTGGGATTTCAAAAGTTGGAGACCCCTGTATCTCATGACTATCTGAAAGGAGCACAGGGAGCAAAGTTAAGGTTTCCTCAGGCAATTCCAGTGACATAGAGCCATCTGGAGAGCAATTTATTGTGGCTCTAAGCTTGCATAAAAGATCTCTCCCCAGCAGGTTTATAGGGGAGCCAGGCATCAATAGGAAGGAGTGCTCCACATTTATGGGTCCTACGGCTACTCTTCTAGGGGAGAGCTTTAGTACCATTTGGGGTTTTCCTGATATCCCCACTACAATTATTGCTCCTATGGAATTGCAATATGGTTCTGGTGTACTCTTCAATACAGATCTGGAAGCTCCAGTGTCCATAAGACAGTCATAATAGGCATTACCAACCTTTAATGTTACATAAGGCTCATCAGTATGGGGGGGGCAGTGGATGGGGACAACAGGCAGTAAGGCATCAGGGTCTGGAAAAACAAAGTTTGTATCCTTTGATCCCTGTGCCTCAACACACACCCCCTCCGTACACCTTCATAATCTTTGGGTGGGCCCATGGGCTCCTCCTTGAGGAGCAGTAGCACCCTGGGTTGTTCGGGGCTGAGCTCCACTCAAGATATACTGCTCTGGAGTCATTTGGTATGAGTTATCAATTGCCTGATCCATATACCTAGATCTTTTACTAGTCCTAAAGTAACGATCCCTGAAATCATTGTTTCCATAATCGTTATTATTTCTATAATCATCATCTCTATAAATTCTATAATCATTATTTCTATAATTGTTATTATTTCTATAATTATAATTATTTCTAAAGTTGTAATTTTTGAAGTTATTATTTTTAGATGCCTGATTCCACATACTACAGTTCATCATTATATGACCCCTTCTTCCACAAAAATGGCATAGAAGGGGCTGAAATTTAGATTCATGGAGAGGGGCAATTGCCATTGGTCTAGTAGCAGACTCTTGTAGTCGTTTTTAAACTCTATCACTTACAACAGAGTCAGTCAAGGAGTCTAGTCTCTTATTAAATATGTCCATATTCTTTTTGAATATGTCCAATAAAATATTACTCTCTTCCTGTTTCTCTTTATGGTTGTTAAAGACATAAAGATCAATTCTCCTTAACTCATTAAGGTCCATTTCAGACCATGTAGGGCAATTTGTTTTAAAATGATCTACAATCTCTTTACGAGAGTTATGGACAAATTGTTCCTTTATTTGCCTTACATCCTTTTCAACAGAAAAGTCAAGTTCCATGTATCTATTTCCCATTTTAATGAGCCTGTCCATGAATTGGGAGGGTGTCACATCATCAGATTGTGTAATGCTTTTAAATTTGGGTCAGGCCTGAGGTTTCTCAGCACATGCTCGCATTGCTCTTAGAAGGGCACCCCTAGCAAGACGTAAGTCTGAGTAGTCTTTGCGATCATTATACTGCCAGTTAGGATCTTCAGATGGCCAGCGTACTGCATTACATCCTTGGGGTTTGTTAGTATGGGCGAGAATTTTAGTCCTCTCCCGTTCCGTTAGGAAATTCCGGAGCAATTTTCTGTGTCTTTATACGTGGGCTCATAATCATAGAAAATATCCTCAAATTTTTTTTATTACTGTTAAAGGTTCTTCTGTGAAGGATGGACAATTTTCTTTGAAATCTTTTATGTCCTGGCTTGTGAAAGGCTTATATTGTTTAAATGTGACCACATCCCCATTGGGTGCTATTGTGGACACTTCCCGTAAGGGAAAAAGGCCTGTACAGGAATCATTTACTGACTGTGAGTAGGTCATGTTAGCCAGAAGTTGCAGAGCATGAGCAAATTGGTTTAAAGTGTGAGATAAGAGTTTCTGTACCTGAGATATAGTAGAGGGACCTGGTATTCCTATGTTAGAGGAAACAGGCATGCAAAAATCAGGCCTGTTTTGGGGAGAATCCTCTTCTGTCATTTTAGCTTGTAAGTGATACACCATCTGGTTCAATTGAGCTTGCATATTAGCTTTCATTCTCCTCATTTGTGACCATCCAACCCAGAATAAAAATAAACCTACAAGCCACATAGAAACAAGGAGGTAATCAGGAACTCTATAAGTTCCTAATTGGGCAAAAACTGCAAAGGTTTCTTGTAGGGTGGCATTTATACTGCTGAACATTGTGATAATAATAAAAAAAGCAGATTAAAGGGAAGTGGAAAACAGAATAAGTTTTAATGTACATATTGATTTGTTTATTTATTTAATTTGGGGTTAGGGGCAAACAGGGTATTGTTTATTATTATTATTTTTAATAGTTTTGTTTTAAGAAATTAATCATAATTTATTAATGTATATCAAATATTATAATTTGTTTATAGTATATAGTTTATAATTATATTAAATTTGTAAAAAATTTTTTATATTAATTTAAATTTTTTTTAATTAAAAGGAATTTTTAATGCCTTTATTTATTTATATACTTATTTGGTGTTGTTGTTCAGCAGGAAGAAGGGGGTAGAAAACAGAGAAAAGGGGAAAATATTTTTTTTAATTTTTTTTATATTGACCTCTAGTGGCCAAATGGTCACACTAGAGTAGAGAAGTGTAGGAGTGACAAGCAAGGGGCGTGACTATGTTTGCCAGACACCAAAATGGAGGATATGGCTACAAAACAGGGCAGATTCACTCTAAAGCTTTCACAGTCAGAAACTGGGGGTTGAAGTGATTTTCTTGCTTATTTTTAAACCCCAGTTGGGCAGGGAAGCCAGAAAGCAGGCTGGGGTGAATGAAAAACAGTCAGGACCTCCTCATACCAAGGCAAAAAGTCCAGTAGAGGTTAGGGGTGTTTGGAAGATAAAAGGGGCTAGAGGCTGCAGGGCTTTTTGAAGCTTACCAATCACAGGAGGCAGGTCAGCTGAGAGTCTCAAAACGGTCTGGTCAGTAGTAGCAGGAAACTGCAATAGTAAATAAAGCAGCTTAAGTCTGGTGTTGGCTGCCTCTTGCGGCCGAAAACAGTGGTAGGTTTTAAAAAAACCCACTCGGCCAGGCAGTCAAGGGTTGGGAAACACACTTGGGAGAGGCTGCAGAGGTCTGAGGAACCAGCACAAGGGTGGCGTGGGTGAGGAAGGCGTGTGAAAGACGCCTGGGTGGGAAAATGCACGGATTGGGAAAAAAATGGGAGGCAGCCGCTCAGCAAAAGCCCCATAAAGGTCTGCCGAGAGTGGGGAAGGACTTATCCTTTGTTACTCACTTGAGACCTGCAGTAGGCACAGTCTAAACCCATGATTATGAACTTATGGTATGTGTGCCTTTCTGTGGGCATACCTGCAGTTGCCTCCCATAGTTCCTTCCTAGAAAGCCAGAAGAACTCAGGGCATAGCCATTTCCCTCCTGCTCTCCATGCACCTTAGGACATTCCTCACTCCATCTGCCCCTCTGCCTAGAAGTCCAATGGGAGTGCTTCCTCCCTCTCCTATCTGGGGTATAGTGGTAGAGGGGGGATTCACATGGGTGGGGAACAGATGGTAACCTGTTGAGTCTGTGGTGAAGGTGATTCCCATGGTGAAGTTAGAGAAGAGCTAGGTTTGAGGGGAACATAGCTCATAGCATGTCACATAGCTGGAAAGGAGTAGAGCTTGAGGGAAGTGGAGCACTCTGGCTGCTCTCCTCTCCCTCTCTGTATCTACCTCTCATCAGCCACACCTCTGCCCAGCAGCCCAATGGAAGTGTTTTCTCTCTCCTCTGTCTAGACTAAATGGGAGGAATGGGTGAGCAAAGTGGGGGAAATGGAGCTTGATCTCTTGGGAGGGGGCAGGCACAGCACTCTGTCTCTAAAAGGGTCACCATCACTTGTCTAAATGACTGTGAGAGGCCTAAATGTAATATCTAAAGGCATGGGCAACAGGGAATATGCTAGATAGAAAAGAAAAACCTAAGAAAACGTAAAAGGTACTTAAGGCTTGATTATATCTGCTAATCCTATCTGAAGTAATTGAGTGGTGCTTGAAGGTTTATGGTTCAGTCTGGATCAAGGGTCAGCAAAAGAGTTTCTTGAAGGCAGGCTTTAAGGGACAAGGGTAAATGTGGAGTTTCATAAAACCAGGTTGTCAGTCCCTTTGCTTTGCAAATTATTACTTATTTTTAATTTGTTTTTTATGTAAATTCAAAATTGTCATTCTCCAACACTCTGACCCTCATTATGGCATCAATTATATGGCAATTATATGGCAACATGATGTCAAATATAAATGTGAAATCATGCAAAATGTATTTCCATAATAGCAATATTGTAAAAGATCAGGAAAATATATAAATTGAGAAATTTATACTTCGGTTTGCATTTACAGTTCATTGAAATAGCATTTTTATCACAAGTACTTTGGAATTGTCTTAGATCCTTGTACTAATCAGAGTAGCCAAGTCTTTCATAGTTGATCAACTTTACAACATTACTTTTACTATGCACAGTGATCTTTAGGTTCTTCTTTACTTTGAATCAGTTTATATGTCTTATTTTTTTCCTTGAAACTACCCTTCTGTTCATTTTTTTTTATTGCAAAGAATACTCTATCACAATTATATGCCACAGCTTGTTTAGCCGCCATTCCCCAATTGATGAGCATCTCCTTTATTTCCAATTCTTGCCACAAAAGAACTGTTTTGAATTTTTTGTATATATATATATATATGTATATATATATATATATATGTATGTATATATTCCTTTTTCTTTGAATATAGACTTTGGAATAGAGACTTAGGATATTTCTGAATCAAAGGATATATACAGTTCTCTAACTTTTAGATTATAATTCCATATTCTTTTACAGAATAATTAGACTAGTTCACAACATCACAAGTAGTCCACTTCTGCACCAATTATCCCTCATCCATTCCAACATTTGTCATTTCTTAGAGGTGTGAAGTGGTACCTCAGAGTTATTTTAATTTA
The DNA here is from genome assembly GCF_016433145.1 of Gracilinanus agilis. Lineage (NCBI taxonomy): Eukaryota > Metazoa > Chordata > Mammalia > Didelphimorphia > Didelphidae > Gracilinanus > Gracilinanus agilis. The sequence continues at coordinate 220,695,123 of NC_058132.1, forward strand.
TATTCCTTTAATCAGTAGTGTTTTAGAGCATTTTATGAATGTATTTTGAATATATATTTATATATATACATATGTATAAATGATATAATTGAATCTGTATAACTATTTTTCTCCTTATTTATAGTTAGTAATTACCATGTTTTTTCTTCATTGAAATATAGGTTAAGGTCCCTATGGATTATTTCCCAATGATAAACTAAGCTTGAACAGAAAAGGTATAGCTTTGATCAGGTGACTATCCTAAGTATCAGAATGAAAGTTCAATTAACATTGAATTTGTTTACTAAAGTAATTATTACGCCCTAGAAATCACTGTATATTACATCTTATATGTTTTCAGAAACTGACTTTTTTTGTTTGTTATAATTGAAAAGTGAGATAAGTAAAAATTTCATTCTTGATTACATTTGATAAAAAGGATGCTTATTTAAAAATCATAGATTTTCTTGACTGTGTTATTAGTATTTCAAAGTAATCAATAAAGGACATGAAATAAAAGAAATATTAGTAGCTAGACAAACATTATTTGTATTTTTAAAGCATAGCTTTTTTCAAGAAAAAATCACATAAACACAGGAGTTTATATTTTATTCTATAGGCCATATGAAGTCATTTAAAATGGGAAGTTCTTTGATCAGAAAAGTCATGTAGCAAAATCTGTGTTTAAGAGAAATCAATCTGGCAGCAGACTATAGTGGTAATAAATTGAACAGAAACAAATTAAGAGATGGTTGCAATAACATAGGTAAGAGGTAATAAGGAATTGACCTAAGGTAATATGAGTATCAAAGTGGCTCCAGTCCAACATAAATAATCATTAAAAATAAAAGTCCCCACTCTCTCTTCCAAATTTTTATTCCCATTCTCTTCAAACTACTTTCTCAACACTTCCCTTCCCACACATGCCTATTGTTAAAGGGATTTTCTTAAACTCTCCCTCTGTCTAGTTTAAGAAGGGAGCAGAGCAGGGTTTCCCAGTGGATCAGAGAATTTACAGATTCAGTGAGCAGTGAGCCAGAGCTGAAGATTCCATTACCAAAGAGACCAGGACACTGAGGAGAGGAAGTAGGAATGGCTTTCTGGCAGGAAGGTGGTAAAATGGGAGTGTGTCAGTGGGTGGCTAAAGGAAGCAGCCATTGGGGGAAGAGGCCTTTTTCCTCTAGGATCTCCAGAGAGCAGGAGGTCTGGCTCTCAGGCAAGGGGCTCCTGTCAGTTGGTTGTTGACATTCTTTTGTTTTAGGGAGTTAATGAGAGAATATTTTACAGATAGAGTAGAATAGATTAAGCCTGGTGGGCAGGCAGAAGAACCTGTCCTGAGAAGACAGTTAGAAGTAGTATTAGGAAATTTTAGATAGTTATTAGGAATTAGTTATTACTGAGACTTAGTTTAGGTAGATTTATGGGGCATACAACTAATAATCTCTCTTTTTCTCTTTCCTATCTTTCCATCTGTACTTTAAAAAAAATTAAACAAAGTTTTTATTAAACTGTTCTCTTTACTTTCTCAAACTCCTATATTTAACCCTTACACTATACATAAACACTTTTGTATTATAACTTTAGCCTTTCTTTCCCCTGTGCTATCTGAAGTGTCTGGTCCCTTGGTAAAAAATTTCCTTTCATCTTAAATCTCTTATAGTCTTATTCCTATTCTTCTGATTTTCTCTGAGATTAGGCTCTCCACTTATTCCTCCCCATCACACTCCTTGCCTCATCCAATGTTTCTTTATTTCCACTCATTCACTGGAGTACTCATTTTTCAGGATGGGAACTTGCAATATTCCTTGCTCCCCATTACTAATTAGATTTTCAATAACCTTTTCTCATCTGATATTTACTCAGTTCAAATCTATCACCTGATCAAAATTCTTGTGGCCATTGTCTAACACCCTTCAGGATACTTTTATTTCCTTGCTGAATTTGTGTCTGGTTCATAATCTTTACTCTTACTAAAAGACTTCAGTATATTCACTGATATTCCAGATTTTTTTTATCATTGTGTTCATCATTTCTTATGGCACAATAACATTCCATTATATTCAGGTATCACAACTTTTTCAGCCATTCCCTAATTAAAGGGCATCCCTTCAGTTTCTTTCCAATTATTTGCCACCACAAAAAGAGCCACTATAAATATTTTTGTACAAGCAGGTCCTTTCCCTATGTCTTTGATCTCTTTGGAATACACAACTAGTAGTGGTATCAGTGGGTCAAAGAGTATATACAGTTTTATGGCCCTCTGGGCATGGTTCCAAACTACTCTCCAGAATGATTCATTGACATTCACTCTAATCTGACAAAGCCCCACTTTTTCAATTTACATATTTCCTCTGTGTCACTGCAGTCACATATCAAGTTGATCATGCTCTTGATCTGTCCATTACCTATAAATGCTAGGTGCACAGTGTACAGAATTCTGGGTTTGGACTTAGAAAGGCTAAGTAAAAATCAGGTCTTGGGCACTTACTGGATATGTTACCCCATGGGCAAATCTCTTAATCTTGTTTGACTCAATTTCTTCAACTATAAATGGAGAAAATAAAAGCATCTATCTTACTGTATTGTAAGGATTCAATGAGAAAATACTTCTAAGAGTGCTTATTTTGGCCCCTGGTGCATAGTAGGCATTTTCAAATCTCTCCTAGGATTTTACCCCTGTATTAGCTTAAATCTCTTCATTTGCCCATTTAAACCCTTGGTGAAACAATTAAACTCTCAAATTGCTCAGATGCCTTCTGCCACTATCTCTTCCTTCAACTCAGTTTCACATGAAGAGATGGCCATGTCCTTGAAAAGGCTAAGGCAAAACATTCGACATGGACAAGTGATTCCATTCCATTCCATTATCTGCAGCAAAATGACTTTTCAATCATCCCATATCCTTCTCCCTTTTATGATTAAACTCTTTAAATGGTCATTAATAACTGATGTCTATATTTCCTTTTCTCTCAATTTCTTCCTCTTTACATTCTATCTTCCAACTTTATCAATCAACTGAAATTTTCTCTGAAGCTAATAATGATCTCTTGACTGCCAAATCTCATGACCTTTTTTTTTATCCTTCCAAAATATTTATAGCTTTTAAAACTTTTATTCTACCTCTTTTTCTTTATATTCTCTTCTTTCTAGGTTTTGGGGACAACATTCCCTCCTTGTCCTCTTCCTACCTATCTGACCTTTTCCCATTGCCCTTTGCTGAACTTTCATCCAATTATGTCTGCTAAACATGGTCATTGCAAAAGACTCTCTTATGGTCCCATTTCCTTTCTTCCTCTATACTATATTTTACCTGTTGATCTCATAAGCTTCCATGGTTTGAATTATCATCTATGCATTGATATTTATCAAATCATATATGCCTCTAACCTCATTGCCGCTTTCCAGTTTCACATCCCAAACTGACTTTTCTACATATAGCTGAATTTCCTGCAAATATTTCAAATTAAATATGCACAAAGCTTAACTCAATATCCTTTCCTGCAAACTCTCCCCTCTTCCTAGGATTACTATTATTTTAGAGTATACCACCCTTTTCCCAGTCATCCAGAATCCCATGTTAGGTACCATTCTCAATTTATCATTGTCCCTAACTCTCTTACCCATTCAATAAGTTGTCAAAGTCTGTTGATTCTACCATGAAAATATCTTACATCTTCTCTTTTCCAACACTGGTATTACCTTGATACAGGCCCTCAATATCTTAGATTGTGATAATAAACTGCAGGTTGGTTTTCTTGGCAAAAGTTTTTCTCTAATATGATCTGTCTTCCACTCACTTTTCAAATAACCTCTTTAAAGCAAAAGTCTGTCTATATTATATTTCTATTCAATGAGCTCAAGTGACACTATTATCTTGAGGAACAAATAAAAAATTATCCATTTGGTTTTCAAAACACTTAATAAATTGCTCTCCCCAGCCTATACATGTTATTTTAGTATTCATACAACTTACATATTATATCATCCAGGAACATGGACTTCCTGGAAACAAGACACTACATCTCCTTATTCTAGTCAATTCCAGTCATTTTCTTTGACTGTCCCCTTTCTCTGGAATTCCTCATGTCTGCCTCTTGGCTTCCCTGATTTCCTTCAGTTCCTAGCTAGAATCTCAACTTCTACAATTCTTTTTTCTGTTGTTTTTAATTCTAGTGCCTTCCTTCCAATGATTTTTTCTTTCGCTTACATTTAGCCGGTTTGTAAAGATTAGTTTGTATACTATCTCTCAAGCCTATTAGAAAGTGAAGTCCTTGTGAGCAGGGAATGTCTTTTCACCTTTCTTAATATCTCCAACACTTAACACAATGCCTTGCACATAGTAAGTACTTGATAAATGTTTGTTAATTAAGAAAACTGGGATACCAGAAATATGATAGTGAGTTCACAGAAATAGGAAGGTTTGGAATAGAGAAAGTATGGGATAGGGAATGTGGAAGATAATGAGTTAAATTTAGCATCACAAAAATGTAGAAAGGAAAACATATGCAGGAGGAGAAGCACATCAACAAAGATTACTGCACACCAACTTTCTAGTCACTCTGCTCCTCAACCCACATAAATGTAAAAAGGCATAGTATCTTATATATTCTCCATAGCCCTTCATCAACACATGTACCCCTGCTGTATTTGTGTTTGCATCAAGAATAAAAATCTATAGTTAAGAAACGACTGTTACATATAAGTGTGATAGTAAGAAATGTACTACCTAAGGGGTCAAGGAAAATTGTTCTATCCCTTTCCACTATTGGGATTCTTAGCTGTGGAATACTCTCAAATGGAATTTTCATTCCTAAAATACCTTAAAGAAGGGTTAATTTTTTTCTTGAAATGTCTGACACTTTATACCCCTAGCCCTAAGTCCAAGGAAAAGTAATAATTTCTAAGTTGTTGTAAACCATAGGACCAGCAATCAGGGATAAAACAAATAAACAGACAAAAAGATTCTAGAATGCAAAGCCAAGATGAAGGAGTATAGGCAAGGACTCACATAAGTTCTCTCAAATTCTCCTTAAGAAGCACTTCAAATCAAATTCTGGAATGGCAAAAACAATAAAAGGGTCAGGGAGAAACAATTCACTTCTACTTTGCAGTATCTAAGACATTCACTACAGGAGCATGGCTTCTTAAATTCTAGGCCAGGGTTTCATCCTTCTGATGATTATCATCTCCTTTGAGTAGAGCTGGAGTAGTTGCTCCAATCTATGAATTCCTAATTTTTCTAATTTTCAAAGTTTATTCCACTTCTAGAATGTCCATCTGAGCATACCATACTAAGATAATAAAATAAAAGGGATAGTAATGGCTACAAAGTGTAGGTTTAGGCTTGTACAGACAAAGACACAGTCTTTATTGTCTTCTATTTCATCTGGGAAAGAGAGGAGAAAAGACCCTAGCCCATTGCTTCAGCAAGTAGTATCAAAGATTCCTAGCATGTCACAGATAGGGAAATACAGACAAAAGAGTGGTATCCTTCTTTTTAAGGTCCCTTATGTCAGTAACTCTTCTATTCACTGGCCAAAAGGGGAATTCTTTGTCATATAAAAGAATAATTTCTTCAGTTCAGAAATAAACAATTATGTTCTTAAGAGTTCTCTTTGGAATATACTGCAAACCATTCATTGCTACTTAAATAAATTGAGTGTCGCACAAAAGAATGCCAAAACTACAATTATGAAATGTTATCAATAAAATTTGAGATCCTCCTTGGACAAATATATAAAAGCTTTATTTCATTCTTGCAATAATAGGTACATATTGCAAGAAATAGCACTTGCACCATCTTGCTGCAGTAAGTCTTTTATTCCTAATCCTAAAGCAAAGTTCCCTCCTATTCTGTTCTCCATTGGCTGGATACTAAGAAGTGCACAATCTTCCTGAGATGCCTGTCCATACTTCCCCTTGATATGTTTCCTTCCCATTGCAGTCTGTCTTGTGGGTTTGGAGGTTATTATTCACAAAGTTATTTACCATGCCCAGTGTTGAGCAAAATTTCACAATTCAGGCAAATAAACTGAGAGCTAGAGAGCACTGGTTCCAACTGGACTGATAACAATGTCCTTGACTAGTATTACATTTCATTATCTGGTCTCAGAGACTCTATCTCCTTTTTTATATGAGATAAAAAAAAACATTTTCATTGACCTGTTTCAGTATTTCACTCACAAAACAGTATTTAAACATTCCTTTAAACTGTAGGGTCTAATTCCAAAACCCTGCTAGAAGGAATGTGTATATCCATTTGGGGTTCAGGCCTAGTAGCTAATATTGATTATTTGGTACTAGAGAATAAAAAATAAGGAAAAACTAAAAAGGTTCCATAAAATAATGGAAGTAATTATAAAATCATCTCTTTGAGTTTGGGAAAAAAGAAGTATAGAGATAAGTAAATGTCAAAAAACTATTCATGGATATCTTAGATATGATGGTGAACAATTTCCAAGAACAGAGAGAAGAATAATGTTCATCAAAGGGTACTTAAAATGAATTCAGCATCTAGAATGAGAAAAAATAATTGAAGATTTTAAAATGAATGAATCAATTCAAAGATTAAGAAGTGAAATGAAGTAACAGAGGGAGTGGAGGAGAAATTGTAGCCAGTGTCATCTTCACAGAGGAAAAAAAAGCAAGAAAACATTGTCAAGGTAAGATATTTATGTGGGAAGTTAAGTTCTAAAAAGAATTTAGAAATCCATATCCAACTCAATCAGGATTTATTAAATACCTACTATGTGTAAATCAATAAGATAGGCACTATGGAGTCTCTTTATATAAATATTGTGATATGATTCCAGTCCTAAAGGGCTTCATACATTTGCTGAAGAAAAAAATGTAAAAAAAAGAAAAGAATTAGATGAGGATAAAAACAAAACATGGGACTTTATCTGATTTCTAAAGATTTTCATCATTCCACGAGGTCAAAAATGATAGCTATCTTTCTTCCTTTTTAAAAAAAAATATCACTTTGTGTACCTTTAGTTTCATTATGTATTCTGAACTCTTACTAGTAATTCTTCTTATGTTGTAATTTTGTTTTGAATGTTGTTTTTTCTTTGTAGTACAAAGACCAGAAAGTTAAGTGAATTATGTTGTCAGTGAAATGGAATTACCAAAGAAAATCTGGGGAAAAAATAACTTTTTAGCATAATCAGCCAAGAAACAACCTTCTACCCAGTAATTCCAAGGCTTTTACATACATTGTTGTCAAATTGACTGACAGCAAAATAATAAAACAACAAAGCAGAGCTAAATAATAGAGAACAAAATTTCAAATAAGGAACACAAATATTCCTGGGGGCTCTCTCAGGCCACTCTCATACAATGGGAATGATGAATATGAGAGCATGCATATCAATGAGTTTTGAACAACACTAGGTTTTTGCTTACACTTATATTTGTCTAGTTGATTAAGGAAATTTGCATAATTTGGAGGTAATTTCTTTTGGAAAGTCATAATACTCTGATTGCAGCTTGCCTAACTCCATACTTACCAGTCAGTCCCAGGAAGCTGAGAAATTAGCAGGAAGGATAGTGATAGCATTTCTAAGACCCAAGAAAAAGTTGATTAGAGGCCTTCTTTCAGTTCCTCATATTCTTATAGAGAGCTGTGATTTTTTGGAAAAACTCAAATTTTTCCATTTCCCTATATCCCAGTATATAATTTATGGTAAAAATATGTACACATAAATTAATATTATATATATGTACATATATAGATAAATTGTATGTGCATATTCACATGTACATACCTACTTACATATGTATACACACATATTCTCTATAGAATTAGAATATAATTCCATATAATATATGCTTTAATAGGTAGCATGAAAAATTCAACATTCAATGGAAGCTAGGTGGCTCAATGGATTGAAAATCAGAAAGCCCTCAGTTTATATCTAGCTGAGTGGCCTTTGCCACTCTTTTACCTTGAATTCAAAACACTCAATATTGACTCTATGATGGAAGGTAAGAGATAAAAACAAATGCAAAACTCTATGGTCAACTTGGTGATGGGATCTCTTTTCATAACCCTTGATATTATTCAGATACAGTTTGGCCTCAGGCTGCTTACTTCTATTGCATTGTTTTTTAACACTACTGGTCTCCAAATAATGTTAAATTTTGTCTTCGTATATGATTATATGATTTCAGAAGAATAAAAATTAAAGATAGTCAAAGGATTATTAGAAAGATATATAGGATAATTGTAAAATTTCAGAACTGAAAGTGATATCCATAGGCATCTAGTTGAATAAATATATGAAAAAAATATGTACATTATAACATACAGGTCAGATGGTCACCTAGATTTTTTTTTAATCTAGAGCTCCAAATTGACTGATCTCTAAAGTAAGTCATTTCCCTTTCAGAGATTAATTGGAAGTTTCTCATTATACAAAAAATAAATTTGACTCTTTGAAACTTCTACCCTCTGCTGCTACTCATATCTTCTAGTCCTACAAGGCTAAATTGCCTTCTTTCCTATGTAATGATCCTTCATATACTTGAAGAATTCCTTCATGGATCCCAACTATATCTCTAAATCTAAATCTCATGTCTTCCAGTCTAATATTTATATCATTAGACCATGTCATTTTTACAAAATATCATGTGAACATACTATAGGAAATGAGTAAAAGAACTGTGATTTCCCTCTCACTCACATACTTAATTACAATGTAACAATTATGGAAGATTTTGTAGAAAGGATTTCTATTCAGGTATATATCAGAATAGTGGCAGATCTCTGTCTTCCCAGAGCATATAGTCAAGGTGTGATAGAGATTCTTCCACAAGATGCCAAATATGATGATCATTCTTTTTTCTTTGGATTGATATGGGAATAAAAGATCCTACAAGAAAGAAATCTTTAAAAAGAATTACAAAATACAAGACAAAAAGAAATCTGAAGCCTTTTTAAGTAGAAGTTGTATTTGTATCACTTTTGTCTTTTGAAGTTATAGGATTCAGAAAAAAGGAAGCCTTGAGAAATTAACAACAGTTTAAGATGATGAAGTTTAGAAATGAGATTTTAGTTTCTGAAATATACTTATGACTTAAAAATGTTATTCCCTTAAACAAAGATGGAGTACACTTAAGATCCAGGAAAGATATAACTACTTAGAGTCATGCAAATCAAATCAAGAAGGATGTATGTTTTAAAAGGGCAGCAGAATTAGAAAATGGAGCAAATTAATGCAGATCTTTTGGCACTTTGGTGAGAAGAAAGTGTGGAATATAAAGAAGAATGATAGAATAGAAAACTAGTCATTTTTGAGAGAGGATGCATTAAAATTCATGACCTCAGATATTTATAAACTAGTCCTGAATATATTTATATTAAATTGTAAACTAGGAATATTATGAGGCAAATTCATATTAAACATCTCAAAACTGACACATCAAAGCCAATGTTAAATATGTTTTGTCCCCAAACTCATTTATTTTCCATTTTTCTCTATGTCTATTAAGGGTACTCTAATCTTCCCAGTCACCAAGGTTGATAATTTTGATGTAATACATTGCTCATCTTTTTCACTTTTCCCACTTTCCTATCAGTTTCTAAATCTAATCATCTCTACCTCAACAACAACTTTGCACATGTGTTGACCAACCTGGATCAATCCTAACCATCTCCATTTTTGGAATACTGAAATAGCTTCTTAAGTAGCCATCCTTCCTCAAATCTCTCCCAGCTCTTATTCTTCCTTGACACAGTTACCAATGTAATTTTCTTAAGGTAAAGGTTTGAAGAAGTCACTATCTCACTCAAAACTACAGTGGCTTCCTTTTACCTAAAGGATTAAATATAAACTCCTGTATTTGGCCTTTAAAAATTTCCCTTATTCTAACTCCTCTCCATTTATCTTCAATTTCATTATGTATTACTGATCTCTATAAATAGCATAGCCACTTTTCTCTTTCCTCACCTATGACACTACATCTCCCTCCCACATTAATATCTTTGAATGACTGCCACCCATTAAAAGCCTTCCTTCCCCAACCCTGCCTTTACAATCCTCTGATTTCTTAAAGATTCATGTTAGGCACCACCCTAGCTGAACCTTTTCCTAGTCCCTGTAGAGGCTAATACCTTCTGCCACAATTATCTTGAATTGGCTTTTCATATGTTCTCTCTCTCTCTTTCTCTCTCTCTCTCTCTCTCTCTCTCTCTCTCTCTCTCTCTCTCTCTGTCTCTGTCTCTCTCTCTCTCCCTATTGTTTATTATTTAAGGATACGGGATCCTTGAGATCAGGGAACTGAATTTCACTTTTGGCTTGTATCCTGAGTACCTAGGACAGGGGATGACTAAGAGTTATAGTTTAATGTTTGTAGAATGGTTGATTGGTTATAAAGGTGAAATTGATTTGAAAGGAATAATAGATAAAACATACTTGTGGAGTAGTATGTTATATTAAAATGACTTAAGAGAGAAAAATGCACAGTATGGTAAGAAGGACCAATATTGCCTTCTATCAACTACAACCAGTCTGGCATAGACTGTCATCATTTTATATTAGGATTATTCAATAGTGTTCTGGATATTTTCCATGCCCCAAGTTTTTCCTCATTGTATTTCATCCTCAACTCAGATCTCAAAATGATCTTCCTAATGTATGTGTATACATGGTACTGTCCCCAACTCCTATTCAATAATCTTCAATGAAACCTTATTAACTCTACGATGAAATAGAAAATATTTTATATTTTAAAGGCCTTCCCTTTATAACTTGACCTATTCCTAACTTTCTAGTTTTCTTAAACTAAATACCTCTCCAAGTACTCTAAAATCTAGTGATACTAACCTCCTTACTGTATAGCCTCAAATTCCTCCCTCTTTCTCTCTTGTCTGTCTGTCACCCATGTACCAGTGGATTGAATATTGACACCATAATTACAATTTGAGTTTTTTGAGAAAAAGTACAATTTTTATTCTTTTTTTGTATAGATACTTGTTAACTAAATACTGCGATGAATACTTAATTGAGCATCAAGAGAAGTAATAATAGATGTGTTACCACGAAGATTGTATACAATTGACTGCTTGAGCAGGATGCTACTTGCTCCTAAAAGAGACATTAAGTAATGTGATATAAGTTGTACATGTGCTGTCATATAAAACTGGCGTGGGCATTGTATCCCCTTAACCCGGGAAAACTGTAAACAGGGAAATTCCCTTGCTCCTTTCTATCCTTGTGACTTCTAACCCAAGAATATCTGATAAAATCTATAAGATACTGAGATAATTATCATCTTTGGAAAGTCCTTTAGATTAAGATGGATATAGAGATGCACCTCCAGGCTACACCTTGATATCATTGGGCTGTATCTCAGGTATCCATCTGTTCCCTAAACTATGAGGGTCTTCAGGTAGACCCTGGTCAGATGACCAAACACCCCAAGGAACACCTGAGTGTTTACCACTGTAGAATTATGTCCACACCATGACACAACATCACTTCTTCACTTTTGTAAAGAGTATAAAACCCCAGAAATGAAGAATTCTAGGAGCAACCCCCAAGGTTGTTCCACTCATACTGTCTTGCTGGCCAAAATTCTACATTATGGATAAGTCTCTCTTTTTACGTTTAAGCTAAGTTTTGGAGTCTTGCATTCTTTTTTTTTTCTTTTTTTTCCATTTTCTTATTTAGAAAAATTTTCCATGGTTACAGGATTCATGTTCTTACTTTCCCCTTCACCTCCCCTTCACCCCTCCTCCCCCATAGCCGAAACACATTTCCACGGTTTTAACATGTGTGATCTATCAAGACCTATTTCCATATTATTGATAGTTGCATTGGTGTGGTTGTTTCAAGTCTACATGCCCAGTCAAGTCCATATCAACCCATGTGTTCAAGCAGTTGTGTTTCTTCTGTGTTTCCCCTCCTGTAGTTCTTTCTCTGAATGTGGGTAGCATTATTTTCCATAAGTCCTTCAAAATTGTCCTGGGTCATTGCATTGCTACTAGTACAGATGTCCATTACATTCGATTTTACCACAGTGAATCAGTCTCTGTGTAAAATGTCCTTTTGACTCTGCTCCTTTCACTCTGCATCAATTCCTGGAGATCTTTCCAGTTCACATGGAATTCCTCCAGTTTATTATTCTTTTGAGCGCAGTAGTATTCCATCACCAGCACATACCACAATTTGTTCAGCCATGCCCCAATTGAAGGGCATACCCTAATTTTCCAGTTTTTTTGCTGTCACAAAAAGCCATGCTATAAATATTTTTGTACAAGTCTTTTTATCTATGATCTCTTTGGGGTACAAACTGTAATAAGGGAATAGAGGGATGTAATAAGCGACTGAGGCAATGGGATGATATGGGACCAAAGGCTGGAGGTAATTAAGGGAATAGGCCAGAGATAGTAGGGAAATTAAGGCAGAGGTATGGTTGGAATGAAGGATAAGGCACTGTGTATAGGGGTTTGTGAATCACTAAGGCAGTAAAGTGAATAAGTAAAGGTGGTAAATTGAGGTGGTAGGAGTAGTAAAGGAATGGCTGATTTTAGGGAGTACAAACATGGAGGTATAAAGAGTTGCAGGGGTAGACAACTACAGCCTGAGAAACACAGACTGGGACACAGGATTTGAGACAGAGACACTAAAGGGAAACAGACTGAGTCCTTCAAGTAGGAAGGGCACTTCTACAGACAAAAGTTAGGGCTAGCCAAGAATGGCTTGAAACTGACTAGAGGGTTTTCTAGTCAGTTTTTCAGGTTCTCAAAGGAAGGGTCAGAGGAAGTATTGAGATCTCACTTCCTTCAAAATGAACACCTTCAATCCCTCAGAACCCAGAGAGTATGTTATTCCTCTCTCTCTTCCTCCCTCTCTTATCAATCAACTAGCAAAGTAGCCAAAGGTTTTGATTAAAAGACAAACAGGGTTTATTGATTTCTAGGGCTGATTGGAAGGGAGGGAGGATACAAGGTAACCCTAACAGCCGCCTAGAGAAAGCTTCAGGTGGGGTAGGGAGACAAGAACGTGAAACTGAGAAAGGACCTGCCTTAACTCAGCTCTCAAGTGTTTTTATAATCAGTAGGGTTAGGAATGTTGGATACAATGATTCAATAGATAATTTGTAACAATGGTAAGCCTTATTTGACTATTTAAACTATCAAGTTTAAAACTAACACTCCGATCTACCCTCCTTTGAATACCTCAAAGAAAATCAGGCAGGGAAAATGAAGATGGGGAATAAGGGAGGTTAGGGAGATTCAAAGGCAATAATTAAGCTAACAATTTTTAAGAGAAAAGCTGCAGAATATAGGCCAGGTTTCAATCCAAAGAAAGAGTTCAGATTGACCCTGCTCCTCTCCACAAATTTCCAGGGTCAACAGAACTTCTTCAAGATTCTAAACCCTTATCAACTGTCAGAAAATCTCTGCAGTAAGGCTTTGCAGGGCTGCCATGCACCCTATTTGCACTACATTAAAGGTAGGGTGAATAGGGGATAAGGCACTATAGATAGGGGTTTGTGGATCCCTAAGGCAGTAAAGTGAATAATGAAGGTATAATGGTAAAGGTGGTAAATTGAAGTGGTAGGAAAAGTAAGGGAATGACTGAGTTTAGGAAATATAAACACAGAGGTATAAGGAATTGTAGGGGATAGGATGGGATACTTTGGGCAAACAGCTACAGCCATTTCACACTGAATTCCTCCAGTTTATTATTCCTTTGAGCACAGTAGTATTCCATCACTGGCATATACCACAATTTGTTCAGCCATGCCCAAATTGAAGGGCATACCCTCATTTTCCAGTTTTTTGCTGTCACAGAAAGCCATGCTATAAATATTTTTGTACAAGTCTTTTTACCTATGATCTCTTTGGGGTACAAACCCAGCAATGGTATGGCTGGATCAAAGGGCAGGCATTCTTTGAAAGCTCTTTGGGCATAATTCCAAATTGCTATACAGAATGGTTGGATCAGTTCACAACTCTAACAGCAAAGCATTAATGTCCCAATTTGGCCCATGCCCTGCAACATTTATTACTCTCCCCTGCTGCCATTTTAGCCAATCTGCTAGGTGATTCCTCAGAGTTGTTTTAATTTGCAATGCTCTAATTATTAGAGATTTAGAACACTTTCTCATGTGCTTATTTATAGTTTTGATTTCTTTATATGAAAATAGATTATTCGTGTCCCTTGCCCATTTATCAATTGGGGAATGGCTTGATTTTTTCATACAATTGATTTAGTTCCTTGTATATTTGAATGATTATACCTCTGTCAGAATTTTTTGTCATCAAGATTTTTTCCCAGTTTGTAGTTTCCATTCTGATTTTGTTTGCATTGCTTTTTTGTTTGTACAAAAGTTTTTAAATTTAATGTAATCAAAATTGTTTATTTTACATTTTGTAATTTTTTCTAAATCTTGCTTGGTTTTAAAATCTTTCCTTTCCCAGAGATCTGACAAGTATACTTAATTAAGTTAACTTAATTTACTTATAGCTTCCTTCTTTATATTCAAATCTTTCACACATTCTAAGTTTATCTTGGTGTAGGGTGTGAGATGTTGATGTAAACCTAAACTTTCCCATATTGTTTTCCAATTTTCCCAACAGTTTTTGTCAAATAGTGGATTTTGGTCCCAAAAGTTGGGCTCTTTGGGTTTATCATACAGTCTTGCTGACATCACTTACCCCAAGCCTATTCCACTGATCCTCCCTTCTGTCTCTTAGCCAGTACCACATAGTTTTGATGTCCTCTGCTTTATAGTACAGTTTAATATCTGGTACTGCTAGGCCACCATCCTTCACTTTTTTTTCATTATTTCCCTTGAAATTCTTGATCTTTTGTTCTTCCAAATGAACTTAGAGATAGTTTTTTCTAATTCAGTAAAAAAAATGTTTTTTGGTAGTTTGATAGATATGGAACTAAATAGGTAAATTAATTTGGGTAGAATGGTCATTTTTATTATGTTAGCTCATCCTACCCATGAGCAATCAGTGTTTTTCCAATTGTTTAGATCAAGTTTTAATTGTTTGGAAAGTGTTTTGTGGTTGCTTTTGTATAATTCCTGTGTTTGTTTTGGTAGATAGATTCCTAAGTATTTCATATTGTCTAGGGTGATTTTAAATGGTGTTTCTCTTTCTACCTCTTGCTGCTGTGATGTGTTGGAAATACATAGAAATGCTGATGATTTATGTGCATTTATTTTGTATCCTGCAACTTTGCTAAAGTTGTTGATTATTTCTACAAGCTTCTTAGTTGATTCCCTAGGATTTTTTAAGTATACCATCATATCATCTGCAAAGCATGATGGCTTAGTCTCCTCATTGCCTATTTTAAAACCTTCAATTTCCTTTTCTTCTCTAATTATTACTGCTAGTGTTTCTAGTACAATGTTAAATAATGGAGATGATAATGGATATCCTTGTTTCACTCCTGATCTTTTTGGAAGGCTTCTAATTTATCTCCATTGCATATGATGCTTCTTCATGGTTTTAGGTATATACTCTTTATTATTATTTTTAGGAAAGGTCCTTCTATTCCTACACTTTTCAGTGTTTTTAATAGGAATGGGTGCTGTATTTTGTCAAAGGCTTTTTCAGCATCCATTGAGATAATCATGTGATTTTTGTTTGTTAGACTGTTGATATGGTCAATTATGTGGATGGTTTTCCTAATGTTGAACCATTCTTCCATTCCTGGTATAAATCCCACCTGATCATGGTGGATGATGCTCTTGATCACCTGCTGGAGTCTCTTTCCTAGTATTGTATTTAAGATTTTTGCATCTATGTTCATTAGGGAGATTGGTCTGTACTTTTCTTTCTCTGTTTTTGATCTACCTGGCTTTGGAATCAGTACCATGTTTGTGTCATAAAAAGAATTTGGTAGGACTCCTTCTTTACTCATTATATAAAATAATTTGTATATTATTGGGATTAGTTGTTCTTTGAATATTTGATACAATTCACTTGTGAATTCATCAGACCCTGGTGATTTTTTCTTAGGGAGTCCTTTGATGGCTTGTTCAATTTCTTTTTCTGATATGGGATTATTTCAGTATTCTATTTCTTCTGCTGTTAATCTAGGCAATTTATATTTTTGTAAATATTCATCCATATCACCTAGATTGTTATATATTTTGCCATATAATTGGGCAAAATAGTTTTTAATGATTGCCTTAATTTCCTTTCCATTGGAGATGAGGTCTCCCTTTTCATGTTTGATACTGTTAATTTGGTTTTCTCATTTCCTTTTTTTTTATTAGATTGACCAGTACTTTGTCTATTTTATGTTTTTTCAAAATACTAGCTTCTAGTCTTATTTATTAATTCAATAGTTCTTTTACTTTTGATTTTATTAATTTCTCCTTTGATTTTAATATTTTTAATTTAGTTTTCATCTGAGGATTTTTAATTTGTTCATTTTCTAGTTTTTTTTGCATGCCCAATTCATTAACATTTGCCCTCCCTAATTTGTTAAGATATGCCCTCAGTGATATAAATTTTCCACTTAGAACTGCTTTGACTCCCATATGTTTGGGTAAGGAGTATCATCATTGTCATTGTCTTCAATGAAATTATTGATTGTTTCTATGGTTTATTCTTTCACTAAATTACTTCAGAGAATCATATTATTTAATTTCCAATTATTTTTTTCTTTGCCTCCTCTCTATGCATTCTTACTAATAACTATTTTTCTGCATTATGATCTGATAAGGTTGCATTTATTATTTCTGCTTCCTTTTCATTTGTTTGCCATGTTTCTATGCCCTATTACATGGTCTATCTTTGTGAATTTTCCATGTGCTGCTGAAAAGAAGGTGTATTCCTTTTTGTTCTTATTTATTTTTCTCCATATATCTATTAACTCTATTTTTTCTAGGGTTTCATTCACTTCTTTTATCTCTTTCTTATTTTTTTTTGGTTTGATTTATCTAGATCTGATAGGGGAAGGTTGAGGTCCCACACTAGTATAGTTTTGCTATGTATTTCATCCTTGAGCTCCACTAGCTTCTCCTTTAGAAATTTTGAAGCTATACTGTTTGGTGCATACATGTTGAGTACTGATATTTCTTCATTGTTTATACTGCCTTTTATTAGTATTGATTTACCTTTCCTATTTTTTCAGAACATATGTATTTTTACTTTGGCTCTGTCAGAAATCATGATAGGGTCCCCTGCCTTATATTTCTCATTTGAAACCTAATAGATTTTACTTAATCCTTTCATTTTTACTTTATGTATGTCTGCATGTCCATGTGTTTTTCTTGTAGACAACATATGGTAGAATTTTGGTTTCTAATCCACTCTGCTATTTGCTTCAGTTTTATGGGTAAGTTCATCCTATTCACATTCAGAGTTATAATTATCAACTGTGTATTCCCAGACATTTTGATTTCCTCTCCTTATCCTGTCCTTTCTTCTTTCACTATTTCCTTCTATACCAGTCTTTTATTTTTAATACATTCCCCTAATCCCCTTCTTTGTTGTACTTCCCTTTCTCCCCTCTACCTTCTTATTCCCCTCTTATTCTTCTTTAGGATCTTTTTAAGATATCTTGCCCCCACCCTCTCCCTTCCTAATGTTTCTTCCCTCTCCACCAGTCCTTTTGTTACCCTTCTACTTCTTGATAGGGCAGGATTCATTTCTCTACTCCAGTGGTTCTGATTGTTCTTTCCTCTTTAAGTTGATTTCAATGCTCTTAAGTATTATTTTGAGTTCCTGAAGTTCTTTAGTTAATTGAATTTTAAGATCTTCCAAAGCCTGTGTCCAATTCGTTGGGAATTCTTCCTCTTCTATTTCTATTTCCTTTGCTCCCTTTTCACTTCCTTGAAAGAAGCTGTCAATAGCCATTTCTTTTCTCTTTTTCCATTTACTCATATTTTTTTCCTTTTCTGCTCTGCTATTTTGAGCACATGTATTTAATGATCTTTGATGGAAGATCTTACCCCTGCTGGCAATGGAGATTTGTAGTTACTTTCTCTGCCCTCTGAAGACTTATTGTCTTTTCAATTGTTGGTATTTAGCCTGTATTAATTGGATTAGTCTGTACTTCCTAATCAGCCCTGAGGCTAAAACCTCAAGAGGAGAAAAACAAACAAACAAACAAACAAAAAAACAAGGGGGGGGACAGGAAGGAGCCTTTTCACTGAGTTGAGCTGTCCAGCAGTAGGGTCCCACTGAGCTTCTCTTTTTGTGTTTGACCTGGTTTTCTTTCCTCTTGAAGCCTTTTGTTCTCTATCTCAATGTGAGGAAGCCAAGTAGTTTGAGGTCTGAGTTTTGTCTCTCTCTAAGCCACCTTCTTCCAGGAGTTTTTCTGTGTTTCTCTGGTTTTCTTCTCCAGTCACCTCTCCAGTGCCTGTGTTCAACTACCTGAGTCCAGAGCCAACAAGGCCCTCTCTCCAGGCTGTGGTGAGCCCTCCTGCCCTGAGATTTCATGGGCAGCTGGAGACTCCGCACAGCACGTGGGGGAGGCAATCTGGAATTCCCCTTTTATGCCCTCAGACCAGACAGTTATAGAATTGAGGCCTTTTTCTCAGTGTACCTCTTGAGCTATCCAGCAGTGGGGTCCCCCCTGCTCTGTCCCATTGTTAGATTTGTTCCTCTTTCATCTTGGAGCACATTGTTTTCTATCTCAGTGTGTAAGATTTGCTCCATCTAAGCCGCCATCTTCCCAGAATTCTTCAAGTCTTACATTCTTGCAAAAGGTATACTTCCCAAACCCAGGGGTTCACCATTATACTCCACAACAAAACCATGATGGCAAACGTATGATATGTGTGCCAAAGAGAGCATACAGAGTGCTTTCTGTGGGCATATGTTGTCCTCCACCAAAGTGAGTTTCTAGGAAGGTAGAGGACCTCAGGTGGAGTTGCTCTCTTCTCTCTCTCCACCATGCCTGAAGACATTTTTTCACATCATCCACCACACAGGGGAAAAGCTGGGCAGCTCACAGGCAGCAGAATTGGAGGGGAGCAGAGTGCTTGGGCCAATCCCATCTCCATCTCCACCCATGCTGAGGATATTGCTCACTTTACCTGTCCCTCTGCCCAGCAGCCCAGAGGAAGTGCTTTCTATATTTTCTGTTTCTTTTCACAATATGACTAATAGTAAGTATGTTTTCCACATGAATTTTTATTTGCTTTCTAGTTGGGTGAGGGGAGTGTGAAGAGGAAAAAAAATATAGACTTCAAAATTTAAAATGAAAAGGACTTTAAAATAAACAACATATTTTAAAAGATACACATACACACACACACACACACACACACACACACATATATATATATATATATATATATATATATATATATATATATATATA
>NC_058132.1:220714415-220724931 GCF_016433145.1 Gracilinanus agilis
ATATATATATATATATATATATATATATATATATATATATATATATATATGTAATTTTTTTAAGTTTTAAATCTATTGCTGGGTTGTTATAAAGTATCCAATTCACCATTGACAAAATTTTGTGTTCTATGCACCATAGTCAAACTAAATAAGATCTGATTACTTTATTTCTCATAGTTACACTGTGTGTGTGTGTGTGTGTGTGTACATGTGTGTGTCTGTTGTAATATCAATTACAGATAAGAAAATAGAGAACAGGTTGAGTTACAACCAACAGTTTGGAATTTAGAATTTACCCAGATGCCATGAACCAGGGGGCAAAAGGCAGTTATTCCCAGCTCTATAAAAGGCAGGAGCTAAATCAAGATATGCTCTCACTCATGAGAAGGGGACCCCAGGAGACTAGATAGACCAATCAACCTGCTCAAGTTACCTATATCATGTTTCATTGATTATCACATTATCAACTACAGAATAGAGCTGATATATATCTATATATATCTATATATATATATCAATCAATTACCTGTATATCAAGAAGAACATCATCAAACCTTAATCCACCTGGTCAGGGCCAAAGGTGCCTGGCCTGACCAGGGCCAGAGAGAGGAATCTCTCCGGCCAACAGTTACAACCTGATTAGTCTTTGACCAACAAATCTGATCATCTATAGCAGGGGTTGGCAACCTTTTTGGCCGTGAGAGCCATAAATTCCACATTTTTTAAAATGTAATTTGGTGAGAGCCATACAGTGCTCCTGTAACAGTGCGTGATCCTAAAACAGCACCTGAAAAAAAATGACTTCATGGCTCCTGCAGAAAGAGCCATATCTGGCCCTCAAAACAGCCAGATATGGCTCAAGAGCCATACGTTGCGGACGCCTGATCTATAGTCTAGCATAGATTCCCAACATCTTCTTCCTTCAACCCTAAAATTAAAAAAAATATTGTGTATTTCCCCCTATTCTATTTTTCTTCATTTATCCAATTCTTTTCTTTCAAACTGTTCATCCTCAAAAGTTCTTTGCTATAAATTGCCATCTCTCCTTTAAATGATTTCCCCCCCCCATGTCCATAAATTGGGGAATGGCTGAACAAATTGTTATATCTGATGGTAATAGAATATTATTGTGGTGAAAGAAATGATGAGCTGGTGGATTTCTATGTAAATGGGAAAGACTTCCAGGAACTGATGCAGAGTGAAAGGAGGAGAAACAAGAGAACATTGTACACAGAGACTGATATAGCACAATCAAATGTAATAGACTTTTTTACTAGCAGAAATGCAATGATTCAGGACAATCCAGAGAAACACTATCCACATTCAGAGAAAGAACTGTGGGAGCAGAAACACAGAAGAAAAGCATATGATCAATTATGTAGTTATATGGGCATATGATTATGGTTTTGATGTTAAAATATGACTCTATTGCATATGAATATTAATATGAATAACATAGAAATAAGTTTAAAACAATGATACATGTAAAACCCAGAGAATTGCTTGTCTGCTCTGGGAGGGGGGAGGGAAAAATGGTAAGAAAAATCATAAATCATGTAACCATGGAAAATATTCTAAATTAAATTTTTAAATGATCTCCCCTCTTCTATTTTCCCCTTTCCCTCCAGGTTTTCTATAGTGTAAGGTACGTGTTTATACTCCTGAGTTTGTATGTCATTCCCTTTGAGTCAATTTCTGAGTAAGGTCCAAGTGCTCTCCCCTCATCTCTCCCATTTTCCTATCAATTCACCCCATTCTGCCTTACCCTTTCTTCTTCTCCAACTGCATCTGTTTTTCTAACCTCTTCATTTTGATTTTGCATTTATCTTCCTACTATATTCGACTCATTTCAATCTATTCTATGTATACTCCTTTTACCCACCTTAAGAATGATAGAATTCTTAGGAAATAAGAGTATCATCTTTCCATATAGGAATATAAAGATTTTAACTTTATTGAATCCCCTATAATTTTCCTATCCTGTTTCCTTTTTATGCTTCCTTTTGAATCATATTTAGTCAAATTTTCTATTCAGCTGTGGTATTTGTATCATAAATGCTTGAATGTCCTTTATTATATTGAATATATTTCCCTCTTGAAGGATTATACTCAATTTTGCAGGGTAGGTGATTTTTAAAATTAATCCTAGCTCCCTTCATTTCTAGAATATCATATTCTAAGTCCTTCACTACTTTCATGTAGAACTTGCTAAATATTTACCAACCCTGAATATGATATCATGGTATTTCAATTATTTATTCATTACTGATTAGAATATTTTCTCTTTGACCTGGCCTAGAAGCTGTGGGATTTGACTATACTATTCATGGGAATTTTTATTTGGGAATCTCTTGTAGGAAGTGACTGGCACTTTCTTTCAATTTCTATTTTCACCTCTGGTTCTAGAATATCAGGGGAGTTTTCCTTTGTAATTTCATGAAAGAAGATGTTTAGGCTTTTTTTGATTATGTATTTCATGTAGTCCAAGAATTCTTAAATTATTTTTCTCTATTATATTTTCCATGTCAAATGTTTTTCCAATGAGATATTTCACATTTTCTTCTTTTTAAGATTTCATTGTTTTTTGATGTCTCATGTAGTCATTAGCTTCCACGCATACAATTTTAATTATTAAGAAATTATTTTATTCAATTAATTTTTAATAAAGATTTGATGTAAAATTATTATGATTCAATATTAATTTTCCACAATAGATTTCTTTAAGGATCAAGAAGTTCTTGAATGGGATAGAAGCTTAAAAATATAAAATAGTGATTCACACATAATGTTTAATTATCATCAAGACTTGCAAGAGAACTTTATTCTCATTACTTAATTTGAGCTTTACCAAAACCCTGTGACCAAGATTATTCATTTTTATGTAGTTGAAGAAACTGAAGTATAAAGTTCAGGTGACTTTCTATGGTTTACACAGAGGTGAGAATCAAATCCAATTTTCTGTGGACTCTATGTCATCTATTCCTCTTTGGGCCCTGTTAAATGTATCAATTTGTATCTATATTTCTTTTAATTAGACACAGATAATCCTGGAGACTCACATATGTTCAGATTGTGAAAAACATTGAAAGAGAAAAAATGGCTTACTCATGAAGTAAAGGGCAGTACTATGAAACAGGTTGCCAAAATCATTATAGGTTCCTTTGTGTGGTGTCTCCAGTGTATGTCACTCTATGAGGGAAAAAAGAGAATTTTTTTCAGATGCTTAAGTATAGGCTTTAAGAATGGGTTCTAGTTTTGAAGCATAGACTGGGAGCCTTTCCAGTTTTGATAAAGGTAAAGTCAAGAAAGTTTTGTTCCCTACATATATTCATGTGTGTTCCTGTGAGTAACAATTTGTTATTTTTTCAGTTAGAAGGGGGAAGAAAACATATGAGCTCATAAAGGAATGTCTGAGTGAGAGACTTTAAAAACAGGAAAAAAGAGTGGGAGAGAGGTTAGTTTAAGAAACTTTATCTCAAATGGGTGAAATAGGAAACTTTGGTAAAGGATGTTTAAGTGGTCAGTTTGTTTTTCTTTCCTCTCTCAACTAGGACATTTTCTTTTAATTCACTGCTTGCTAGTTTTTAAAAATCATTTCCATACCATCAGCCTGAATTTGCTCCTTCCTCTTCAGAAGTTTCTCACTAACAGTGTTCTACTTAGGTGAGCCTCACTGTGTTATCAATAAGGGAAAGGAGAATGATTACTATATTTTTATCTTCCTCCAGACCTTATTACTGTTAGCTGGGACTGTTGATGCAAGCTTGTATTCCTGAATTTCAGGGGCCAAAAAGATAAGCAAAAATGTGTTAGGTTTCCCAGGTATAGTATTAATAAGTATTCTTAGAGATAATGATTGGGCAACTTATAATTGCTTTGTGATATCTGATATCTACTAGTAATACCTTTACCTGAAAATTTATTTTAATTTCATTTCTTTTTGCAAATAGATGAAGATAAAGCTAGCAAATATGTGACAATTCATTCGTCTCTTGCTAATATTGAAGTTATGGAGAAAATTATTAATGGCTAATCATTAAGTATCATATAATGCAGCCAATGTGTCTGGTTTATCATTTTGTCTGTATTTTTGTTTATTTCTTTGTAAAATCTTTTTTGTCTTGTTTGCAAATTAAATTTTAATTGAATACTCAAGTTGTTTGTAAGAAAATTTCCTATTAAAAATTTAAACTATGCTTTGAGAATTTTTAGATGAGTGGTTCTGAAAACAAAAGAAATTTATATTGGCTATTACAAAACTTAGATTTTATTTGGATAAAATATGTCCTGACTTAAAAGCTCCTTTTGATTAGGAAAAAAATATTGTAAAGACACAAGGGATAGGCATTTTAAATTTTTGTCCTTAGATTAGCAGAAATTTTTGAAATTTAAAGTAAGTAGGCATTGAAAAAATTAGTGCTAAAATTATAGAAATTATTATTTTAGTATTCTGAGTGATATTGATTAATACAGATTTAAATAAGAATGATGTAAACAGGATAATTAAGAGGTTCAGTTTATTCTTCTATTTGAATTGAAACAAGATGCTAGGGCAAATGACCTCATTTTGTCAATTTCTTAGTTATAAATGTGATAAATCATGATATTAGGAAATATTGTAATAGATTGGATTCAATCCAATTTAGACCTCTAACCATTGATCAACACAGTCTAACTTTTTAATTCAGGTAAAGTTATAAAGCTTCTGGCAGCTAGGTCTTTAAATCCACTGGAATATTTCAGGAAGACTATGTACTGCGAGAATTAGATTATAATTTCTTAAAGCTTTTTTGCTGGGGTCATAAATCAAAGAACTTCATAACAAGAACATTTAAAAGTATACTAGCTAATCTAATAAAAAAGATGTGAATTCAAATTGATTAAGCTACATATGCATTTTTTATTATTGCTAATGTAAAATTAGTTATGATTTTGTTTAGTTAAGAAACAAGGTCAATTGTAAAGGTTTTGATTTAGAAAATTTCTGTTTTGATAGGTATTTTTTGTTTCTTTGGGACTATTATAACTAAAATAACTTTATTATTTTATATTTTAACATTTTGAAGTCATAAGGAAAACTGTTCCATCAAAATATAAAAAAATGCTATCTAGTTAAAATAGAATGGCATATTTTTATTTATTTCTGAAGTGCTCTTTAGTGATATGTCAAGATTTAATTCCATAGTAAAACTAAGCCCTACTGTGGTCCCATTAACAGTGAAGTTTGTTTTGCTTTGGGGTTATAATTTTTCCTATTGGGTAGTAAATTTACTGAATCAGAACACGATGTAAATAATGACAATAAATGATGCTTTGTAGTAAAAAATTAATAATTCATTCAAATTCTAGGAAGTTTGTGGATTAAGAAAGGGTCTGAGTTAAAATCAGTCTGTAATTTTACTAGCCTTGAGCCAACTACTATGTCTAATTAAAATAAGAATGCTAGAATTCTAATACATGAAGAGTCTAATTTCTTGCTTGGTATATGGCAAGCACTATATATGTTAATTATTGTTATTTCTTTAATGAAACTTAATTATTTAATGTTAGATAACTGTATAAATGGTTTTAGATGTGGTAAAACAATGCAAAGGGTAAAAAGCTGAAATAATTCTATGCAAACTCATTAGAAAATTTGGTAATAAATTTTATTTCATAATTTAAATTATTCAATATTATTTATGATAGGGTAAAATTGAATATTTATTGAAAAAATTATTGTTAAACATTCTTATTTAATCCCAATGTCAGATTATTAACCAAATTTTTAAAGGTGTCTAGAAGTTTATATGTGTGTGTGTGTGTGTGTGTGTGTGTGTGTGTGCTAAATCTAATTCTGAAGCATTAAGTTTTATTCTAAATTTATTTGGCTATTTACAAAAATTGTAAAATTATTTGTTAAAGTTATTGTATATCTAAAAATTTAAAGCCTCATCAGGTCTTTAATTGACTATTTTAAAAGGATAAAATTGAAGAGATCCATTTAAATGCTCTTGCTTTCTTGAGATTCATAACAACTATTATAAAATTAATATCCCCTTCTCCATTATAACACTTCTTAATTGGAGGATAATTTATCAGGAGGGGGAGTAATTAATAATTTATTTTATCTTATAGAACTATTGAATTTTAATTATTGAATTCTAACTTCAGTTTAATTATAACCTGGGGATATATGTTTATATATTGTTCAGGGGTTATAGCAATTGGTCATTTTTTTATTTGTTTGTTTTTCCCTAGAGATTTTTAGAATGCTGTGAGAATATCAAAATATGCTATTTGGAATTCTAAAATGCAATCAATTCCTTGATTCATTTATATAAGTGTTATGATCTGACTTCATAACTTTTCTTTGAAATGGAGTCATTTTATATTTTTTGGATAAAATGAGTTTAGCACAATTTTGTATATATGTGTATATATTAAACTGCAAAAAGTAATATTATGTTGCTCTATATTTTAAAACTACAAATCATTTGACTGGGTTTATTTTATTATAAATTAAAGCAATATTAATGATGTTTAATGATTTATTTGTTGAATAAAAAGTCAGAAAAGTGTGCTTTAGAGATGCTAATGAGGATTTTTAAGGATGTATTTTTAGTTCTTATCAGTCCTTTATGGAAATGTTTTGAAACTCGGATGCTGCACTTTAAAAGCCTTGGGAATTTACTTCTTGTTGAAGTAGTTTTAAGTTAAATATGATAACTGCTTGAACACTTGGGTTGAGGGGGACATGATTGGGCATGTTGACCGGAAAGGATCAAACCAATGTAACTATCAATTATATGTAAATAAGTCTTGACTGACCACACATGTTAAAACCAGTGAAAATGTGAGTTAGCTATGGGGGGGGGGGGAGTTTGATGGGGTGAAGGGTAAAGCAAAAACATGAATTATGTAACCATGAAAAATTTTTCTAAACATAAAAATTAATCAAAAAAAAAAAAGAAAAGGAAGAAAAGGAGAAGAAAAAAATATAACCCTGGGCAATTCACTTCAGCTTTTCTGGGCCTTAGTTTTTCTTATATTAAATGAAGGAGCTGGACTGATCATTTTTATAGTCCCTTTCATGCCTAAATCCTATTATCCTATGACTTTGACAAGGCACAAAAATCATCTCAGACTACACTCCCATCTACTCTGTAGCCCCATACAAGTTGTTTTCTGAATTTTAGGCTAAAAATAAATTGCTTATATTTAAAAAATAAATTTTATAAGTGATAAGTATATAAGATAATTTTGTAAGACATGAAATTGTATTTATTAATTGAAATATAGTGGAACTTCATTTTTTAATCTACTATTCACTGCTTAAATTCAGATTGTGATTATTCTCAAGACAAATCAGTAATATTCCCTGTCTTTTATTAAAATGTAAGAAAATAAGCAATAATCTATCCCTAAAATGTAAATGATGAAGATTTTACTTTTGAGGAATAAAATATTTGGGGACTTCATTGCTATTCTAAATTTTGATTTTAGGTAAGAGAGTCTTGACTCTACCACAATACCACTACTTCATTAAATGGAAATAACTATGTACTCCTGCAGTCTAAGGCTTGTTGCTTGAAAAGTTGAAGGAACAACCTTGGATGATAAAGCTAGTATTCCCTTGATACAATTTCTGAATTATGTTGCTTTATTTTGAAAAGGAATGTTTTTTTCTTGGTTTGATTCTAACTCTGACTTTGACACTCTAGAAATGGAAGTGGAACTTTTTGTATGGAACTTACCTGAAGTCAAAGATAAGAACAAGTGTTGAGTTATTCTCCACCCTTAGGCTTAAACCTAAAAGCCAAGTTGTGATGCTGTTTTAATTATATCCCTGCTTCTTCTTTTCATAACAAACTCCTAATAACCAGGGCAATTATTCAGCAAAATAAGTTAAAACAATATTAAATCTTTATCTGACAGATTAAGGCTGAAAAATATCTAAGATACTTGCTTGTAAGATCAAACTATTCTAACTGAAATTGTAGTTCTTTTAATAACCCTGTGTTGCGGGGTACAGAGGTGGACCCCTGGGGTTTGGGAAGGATACCTTTTGCAAGAATGCAAGACTCAAAATCTTAGCCTAAAAGTAAAAAAGAGAAATTTATTAATGTAGAAAGTAATGTTGAGAATGGCTAGGAGGATAGCACGGTGGAATAGCAAGTCTGGGATCCATTCTTTGGGAGGACAGCATGAATGGTAAAGCTGTCCCCCCAGACAACATCAATTCTGGGGATTTTATACTCTTTACAACAATGGAGATGTGACTCTGTGCCATGGTGAAGACTTAACTCTAGTATAGTAAACACTCAGGCATTTGGTGGGGGGTTTGATCATCTCACCAGGTCTGCCTGAAGACATATAGGGTGACGCTCATAGTTTAGAGGACAGATGGATGTCTGGGATACAACTTGATGATATCAAGGAGGTGTATCTCTATGTCCATCTAAAGGAGGATCCCAAGGATGACAATTCTCTCAGGGACTTATAGAAGTTATCAGATGTTATTGGGTTATATAAGTTTTAAAATTAATATTCAATGCCTCCAAAGTATGATATTTATGAGGATTTATTAAAATGTGGGGAAGAGTTCCAACTCACCCTTCACCACACCACCTCTGGTGTCCAAGACCCTGTGACCACTCAAAAAATATCATTTTAATACGGTCTGTTAAAACCAACAACTAATAAGAAAAAGCTTAAGGAATTATTGGTATGGTGAAAGGGAGTGTGGGTAATGTAGTTTCAGGGGGTACAAGGTTTTCCAACTTTATATTCCCCTCTGTGATACTTTGGGAGACCAGTCTCCTCAATGGATCATGAAAACAAAATCAAATTAAAATTTTCAATAATTCAGAGATAAAAGGGAAATAAAAAGAAGAAAGGATAAATCCAATGTTCTTTGCATTGACAAAACCCATTTAGGGGGCAGTTCCCTTTCTGGCATAAAAGTGTCCATTCAAAATAAATACATTAAACCCTTCCCCCCAAAGTTCAAATTTGCCATGCCTCAAAGTTCATTCTGGATCTTCTGGTGCAGTGTGTGATCTCTGCAGGCATCTTCATGGTGCCTTCTGGATTCCGGGAGGTAGTTTTCTGTTCCAAATTAGGGTCATATTCAAGTCCAAATTCACAGCAATAACATGGCCCCCCCGAGGAGAATAACTTTACATTCCCCCCTGAGGAATATACAGGAATACACATGGGAATCACACAAGAATACAAGGTCAAGGCATGAGGTATATAAATCAATTATCAAAACATCAGAGTCCAAAGAAAAATAAAAAGGAAAAAAATAATCTCTGAGGGAAATATAGGATATTAAAAAATGTGAAAGGAAAAAATTCTAGGAAAAAAGAAGAAAAAAATCACAAATCACAACAGGTTCTTATAGTGATCCATGTCCCATAAACTTTGCAACAACAATCACTCACTAACCCAATTTAGCAGCCTGGACTACGGTAAGTTGTCACATCATGAGAGAAATAGAAAAAAAAAGAGACTAGGAATTATGGGTATGGTGAAAAGGAGTTTGGATAATGTAGTTGCAGAGGGTACAAGGTTTTACAACTTTACAGTTAGGTGTCACAAGGACAGAAGGGAGTAAAGGCAATTCTCTGCTTATAGTTTGCCTGAAACACTTCTGTAGTTTTGGGGGTACAATGCCCATGCCACCTTTACACAATTAAATAAGGACTTTGGCCTTGTTAACTGCCATTGATTATTTATAGTCCTTCAAATATCTAAGAGTAGTATAGGGTTTTTTAGAGAATTAGATAATTTGGCAACATATAAAACCAGGATATAGTTCCACTGTTCAATAAAGTTACATCAGGGAAAAAAATGTTTAATGATCTATTTTAGAAAAAAATGGTTTATTTTCTATGTTTTATTATCTCTTATGATATCTAATTCTTCTTAAGACTTATTATTTGTTGTAAGACTAGCAATTTTGTATGTGAAATAGTCTGCAATGCAAGCAGATTATATAAAGGTATGGAGAAGAAATGAGAGTATTATTCTTTGTGGGTAAAATACATAATTTATTTGAGCATGGTTACTATATCTTATTTGATGCAATGTAGAACAATTTGTCTACCCTTTTATGGATCCCATCCCATCTATTATCATAATACCATAATGAAATATCTTTTGAATAAATTAATTTATATGGCCATAAAACTTGGGCTTAAAAGCCATTTTTGCACAAAGTATTGTCATCTATAGCTCTTTTATAAGATGAGAGCCATGACAGAATCTTAACCTTCTGAGGGGAGATTGAGAAAATCGAAGTTTGAAAATATTAAAGTGGATAAATAATAAAAATAGTAATTAAGAAATGATAAATAACAGGATGAATAATAATTAAAAGTGAAAATAGAAAACCATCCACATAATTGACCATATCAACAGTCTAAGAAACAAAAATCACATGATTATCTCAATAGATGCTGAAAAAGCCTTTGACAAAATACAGCATCCATTCCTATTGAAAACACTGAAAAGTATAGGAATAGAAGGA
>NC_058132.1:220729079-220729927 GCF_016433145.1 Gracilinanus agilis
ATAAATCATCAGCATTTCTATACATTTCCAACACACTAGAGCAGCAAGAAGTAGAAAGAGAAACACCATTCAAAATTACCCTAGACAATATAAAATACTTAGGAATATACCTACCAAAACAAACACAGCAGTTATATGAAAACAACTACAAAACACTTTCCAAACAAATAAAACTGGATCTAAACAATTGGAAAGCCATTGATTGCTCATGGGTAGGACGAGCTAACATAATAAAAATGACAATTCTACCCAAATTAATTTACCTATTTAGCGCCATACCTATCAAGCTACCAAAAACTTCTTTACTGAATTAGAAAAAACTATAACAAATTTCATTTGGAATAACAAAAGATCAAGAATATCAAGGGAAATAATGAAAAAAAAATGTGAAGGAAGGGGGCCTAGCAGTACCAGATATTAAACTATACTATAAAGCAGCAGTCATCAAAACAATATGGTACTGGCTAAGAGAGAGAGAGGAGGATCAATGGAATAGACTGGGGGTAAATGACATCAGCAAGACAGTGTATGATAAACCCAAAGAGCCCAACTTTTGGGACAGAAATCCACTATTTGACACAAACTGCTGGGAAATTTGGAAAACAATATGGGAGAGATTAGGTCTAGATCAACATCTCACACCCTACACCAAGATAAATTCAGAATGGGTGAACGACTTGAATATAAAGACGGAAACTATAAACATGTTAAGTGAACACAGAATAAGATACTTGTCAGATCTCTGGGAAAGGAAAGACTTTAAAACCAAGCAAGAGTTAGAGAAAATTACAAAATGTAAATTAAATGGTTTTGATTATATTAAACTAAAAAGTTTTTGTACAAACAAA
>NC_058132.1:220730027-220730324 GCF_016433145.1 Gracilinanus agilis
AATTGTATAAAACATCAAGCCATTCCCCAATTGATAAATGGGCAAGATACATGAATAGGCAATTTTCAGGTAAAGAAATCAAAAGTATCAATAAGCACATGAGAAAGTGTTCCAAATCTCTAATAATTAGAGAAATGCAAATCAAAACAACTCTGAGGTATCACCTCACACCTAGCAGATTGGCTAAAATGAAAGAAGGGGAGAGTAATGAATGTTGGAGGGGATGTGGCAAAATTGGGACATTAATGCATTGCTGGTGGAGCTGTGATCTGATCCAGCCATTCTGGCTGGCAATTT
>NC_058132.1:220730423-220786799 GCF_016433145.1 Gracilinanus agilis
TGGGTTTGTACCCCAAAGAGATCATAGATAAACAGACTTGTACGAAAATATTCATAGCTGTGCTTTTTGTGGTGGCAACAAATTGGAAAAGGAGGGTATGTCCTTCAATTGGGGAATGGCTGAACAAACTGTGGTATATGCGGGTGATGGAATACTATTGTGCTAAAAGGAATAATAAACTGGAGAAGTTCCAGGCGAACTGGAGAGACCTCCGGGAACTGATGCAGAGCGAAAGGAGTAGAGCCAGAAGAACTCTATACACAGAGACTGATATACTGTGGTAAAATTGAATGTAATGGACCTCTGTACCAGCAGCAATACAATGACCCAGGACAATTCTGAGGGATTTATGGTAAAGATGCTACCCACATTCAGAGGAAGGACTGCAGGAGAGGAAACATATAAGAAAAACAACTGCTTGAACGCATGGGTCGGGGTGGACATGATTGAGGGTGTGGACTCGAATCTACCACACCAATGCAACTACCAACAATTTGGAAATTGGTCTTGATCAAGGACACATGACAAAACTAGTGGAAATACGCATCTGCCATGGGTGGGAGGGGTGCTGGAGGGGGAGTTAAAGGGGAAAGGTGGAGCATGTAACCATGTTAAAAATGAATATTAATAAATGTTAAAAAAAAGTGAAAATAGAGAGTAAAATAGAGAATAAAAATGACAGATGAAATTGAAGTGAAAAGATTTTAAAGACTGGCAAAAGATCAGATGTTCACATATGTCAAATATAAGCACTTCCTAAGACATTTTTAGCATGTAGAAATAAGGTAGACATAAAAACATTTTAATCACAAAAAACTAACTCTGAAGGAAAAATCTTAATAATTCCTTTTGAATTTACATTCATTCAATTAATATGATTCCAAAATGAGTATCCAGTTCTGATAGAAGCAAAGAATAAGAAGAAATTTAAAGGATGTATTTTATGTCATTTCTATGAAAATACCAAAAACCTTTTTTTATAGAATTAGAAATAATTATAACAAAGTTCATCTGGAAGAACAAAAGATCAAGATTATCAAGGGGTGAAGGGTTTCAGTTATAATGAATCACATAGATATTAAATATGTATTCAAAAGCTGACAATAATGAGCAAAAGGTTCATGGACCAGACTTATGGATCTATTTCAAATATTTCACATGATTGATTTCTGAATCCTTAAATTGGATGAGATTTAATTTTGTTGAACTTAAAAATTAAGCTTCTAATATTATCTGAAATCTGAAGGCTAGTAAAAGGCATTTGTAATGGTCCTTTGTAATGTCAGATCATACACTTAACATCTAAATAAACTTAGTGCCAGGAGTCTGGGAAGAAGAAGGTTTGAACAAAGTTGGGAAGGACTTTGAAGTGAACTTCTTTCCTGGGCACCCTGCTGTACAATTGTGTTGCTATCCATTCCTTTATCTTGTAATTGGTTGTGACTATTATAGTAATACTTCTGTCATTTTACTTGTTTGATTGACATCCCCAGAACCCCCAAGCCTAGCATCCTAAATAAAATCAGTTCAGCTTGCCCAGCCTCACTCTCTCTCTGACTCTCTGATGAGCAACTGGCAGACTGACATGACACCAAAAATCTTCGTGTCTTGTGTTTGTTTTGTCTATGTCATGCCTTTCTTAATCTTTAATCCTTCCTCCCATGGTCTTATAGCTCTAGGCTTCCCTTCTAGGTAATAAAACTCACATGAGAATTTCTTGAAGAGTCTGGAACTCTTCAAGGACAACACCAAGGAACTTATGAGAAAGAACACTATCCATATCCAGAGAGAAAGAACTGTGGGAGTAGAAACACAGAAGAAAAACATATGATCAATCACATGGTGTGATGGGGATATGATTGGAGTTTTGGTGTTAAAAGATCACTCTACTGCAAATATGAATAATATGGAAATAGGTTTTGAACAATAATACATGTGTAACCCAGTGGAATTGCTTGTGAGCTTTGGGAGGGGGAAGGGAAGAGGGGTGGGAAAAACCATGAATAATATAACCATGGAAAAATATTCTAAACAAATAAATAACTTAAAAAAAGAAATTTATGGAATGAAAATTCTCTAGTGCAGAAGTTAATTTTTGGATCTCCTTCATATTAATAAAATTATAATCCTACAGTTTGATATAGCTCTCACCATCTGATGTAGATATTGACATTGAAAAATTTTATTAAACTGTATTGATATCTATTTTCAAACAATTTTAGGGAAAGATATTACCAGTTACCTAGACTGGTAAAAGCATATTTACAAGAGAAGCTGTTCTTAGGTCCATCATGATTCCAGAAAACCTAAGAAGGATGACAGCAATAGATGTCTACATAAATCAGATATCCACATTATGAGACTGAATCTTTTAATATAATAGACTGGGCAGTGGAGTTGGGGACATATACTTTTTTGTGTTGCTCCCAATAGCTATTATTTTATTTTATGGGTAATATCCATATGACAGAAGGGGAATGCACCCTAATAGCTAGGTGTCAGTGCATTTATCAATCAGTTTTAAGATAATTTTAAGATACATCCAAGCATCAAAATGGGTCCTCCATTTATATATAATACTTTTTGTTTCTTATGTTACATTGTAATTCAGTACTGAAATTTGAAAATATTATATTTGAGGTGATTTATTGGGGAAAGTGAGGAAATCAGTTTCTTCAATAATCAGAGGAGGGTTTTTAAGAATTCATTTTATATATAATAACTACAAATGTATCCTATTGTTATTACATATTTATTATTAACTATTAATATTATGTATATTTCACTCCTCAATTAATTTATTGGATATTTGCTAATAAATTCAATAAATTTATATTCTTACTTTCTCCAAAAAATAATTTAATAATAGAGAAAACTATCCGTTTACATTTTCTGAATTAGCACAGTACTTCCCCAAAAGGCTTTCCAAAGGCTCCAATTAAATAAGTAAGGATATAACTGAATGTTCACGAATCTACGAAGTTCTAAAATTTGAATTTAGTGAGAAACTGAAACCAAGTTGTTGATTTTTTTAAATTTTAGTTTTAACACATGAAGGTATCTTCATCACTTAGAAGAATGGCCTTCCACAGATGCTCCTCTTCATTCCAAGTTGTAGTTGAAAATCATTAAAACAACAAATCTTTTTTAGAAGAGCTATTACTGATTGTTGTTTTGAAGATTCTTGAATAGAGCAGAGAATTTCAATAATTCCATATCTCCTAGAAAAATCCTTGTATAGTCAAATGGAGTTCATATTACCTTTCAATGAAAACATGTTCTGACTCTGTTCTGAGTGGTATACTCTGAGCCTTGGAATTCTGGGAACTGAAGTAATTTATCAACTTTAGTAATCACTGTCACGTGTTGATATAATTATGTCCAAATACTGTGGATATAGAGAATGTGCATCTATAAGTGTGTCAATCTGTGTTCAATAAATATAAAGATAGATCTTCTATCTCTAGGCTGTTTGCATATTTAAAAAAATACCCCTATCAATTTTGAGGAAGTTTAAACATTTTTATGGTTCTTTGCATATACAATTATAAAAATAAAGGAATTTGGGGAATACTTCATGTGATATTAATAATGCCACTCTTTATTATAATAAAATAAATTTATGCCAAATTAATCTTTGTAAGCAATGTGAAACAAATTAATTTTATGGTATTAAAAAGATGAACTAATTATAGAGAAAGTTAACGTAAAGTTTATTTCAGTTTATTATTATTAATTTGAATAATTTTGGTCATATTAGTTCTTAAAAGCATTTTTAAACAAGATATTTTTGTTATGATTTATATCCTTGCTCATCTAAGTGATAAATGCCTACATAATAGGAAGCTTAAAATAGAAAAGAGGATAAAAAGTGAATGAAAGTATTTTTAAATATAATTGGAATCTTAAGGCAGATCCCTTGTTCTTTATCTTCACTTTAGGAAAGCAAACGTTTTATATGCTTTGCTTTCACTGTTCCTTTCCGTGGCTGTACCTTACTCTTTGTCTCCATAAAAATTATCAATGGTTAGGGCTTTTCATTTTATGTTTGCTCATTTTTCCAATCTTTTTAAAGGAAGGTTCTGTCACTGGGATGTTAGGGTACCATCTTAAACTTCAATCTTTCCTTGATGCTACCCTTAGTCTTATTTCTGGGTTTATGCAAGTTTCTGTTCTTCCAAAATTCTATTAAGGTAAATGCTAACTTTTAAAATAATGCTATTTTTCAAGCCTTTGTCCTCTATGTCCTCAATGACTTTTTGCTTTCCTCCAGCCCCCACCAATTTCTCTTGACTCTATCTTTTTTCGGGACTAAGACTAAACACACAAAGTTTGTTCCCTGCCTGGCACATCAACAAGTAAACTATTGCTGTTTTAATACAAGTCTCAGTAATCTTATTCCAGTACTTTAGTGGTCACTCACTTCAGGTATAAATGCAAGGTCAATCTTTCTTCACATCAAAATATCATGAAATGCAGAAAATAAAGTAAAAGAAAAATGAAATAATTAATCACAAATTTTATAGAAAACCAACAACAGACTAAAAATTAATAAACACAAAACAAATCCTAAATTAAAGAATAAATATTATACAATAAATAATCCCTGTGATTACTCAGAAGAAAGGGAGATACTTAATGACTCTAAAAAAAGATCATGGAAAAATAGTAAGCATCTCTACTGTGTTTAATTAGCTCTAAACATTATTTAAAGTTATAAAGAGGAAAATAAGAATGAATATTCATTATTCATGAGCAGATTGAGAAAAATATATTAGGTTACTAAATACTTAAAAAGTGATATGAGATATTAGAATATAGTAGAAATGTATAATTAAAAATGCAA
The DNA here is from genome assembly GCF_016433145.1 of Gracilinanus agilis. Lineage (NCBI taxonomy): Eukaryota > Metazoa > Chordata > Mammalia > Didelphimorphia > Didelphidae > Gracilinanus > Gracilinanus agilis. The sequence continues at coordinate 220,735,270 of NC_058132.1, forward strand.
AATATATTTGAAGAAAGAAAATATATTTTAAATTACAAAAAAAATCAAAGGAATTTGAGATCTTTGAACATAATGAAACAGACATAAATACTATATTTTAGGAAGTCCTATCAAAATATTGCCTAGAGATGGAATCAGGAGGAAATTCAGCTTAACTTACTAATACACCTCTAACTCTGTCTAGCTGATGTACCGCACTGAATCATCACTGGAAATTTCAAGAAAAATTAAAAAAATGAATTTATATAATTTAGTGTAGTAAAATGGAATAGAAAAGTCTGGGGACACATTTCATTTGGTCTAGTCGAGGATGTGCTCATGTTGAGTATTCTAATGCACATAACTAAAAAGATAACTGATACTAAACACATGAGCAAGAAGAATTCCTAAATTATAATTATCTTTAATTTTTACAGGAGGAAAGAACTGGTTTAACTGATAGCTGTAAGGGTTAAATTAAGGAGTTCGACAAAATGAGGAGAGCTGTTTAACAGAAACTTTGTTTAATTTGAGAAAGTAGAAATAGAAAGATAGAAAAGAAGAAAAAGCAGTTATTAATCTTATACCCTATAAATATACCTAAAATTCCTAATATCGACCTAAAGTTTCCCAAACCTTTCTCTAACTGTCTTCTTAGGACAGTTTCTTCTGCCTGGCACACCAGGCCTATGTAACCTCTCTATAAATTACTCACTAACTACCTAACTCCTTAAAATAATTGACAGCCACCACTCACTCACTCCTTCAATCAGTTTTCTATAGCAGCCCAATTGTTAGTAGCCAATTTCCAATAGATCCTTGACTCAGAGACAGACCTGCAGCTCTATAAAGATCCCAGAGGCAAAAAGACCCTCAACTGTCAGCAGTTGCTTCCTCATCTCCTCACTGACCAACTGTCTCCCTAACTTCCTGTCAGAGAGGGGGGCTACTTCATCTCTACAGCCTTGGTTTCCCTGGTAGTAAAATCTTCAACTCTGGCTCACTGAGCAGAGGTCCTATCAGTTCTGATCTACTTAGAAATCCTGATGTCTAACCTCTTAAGGAGACAGAGGGAGAGATTAAGAAAATCCCTTTAACATAGCTCTTTCACACACTATCCATTTGTAAGTCACAGTTCTGAGGAAGGCAGGAGAAGAACACTGCGTAGTGATATTATGTATTGAGATGTGTTCATGGGCCACAAACTCTATATTGAGATGAGATGTAAATTATAACTGTGTGCCTCTAACATGACAAACTTCCCCAGTTCTTAGGTATAGTCTGTATTCCTAACGGAAGTCTACAACAGAATAATTAGAACAGGAATCCTAGACAAAGGGGGTCCCTGTAGCTCTGAATCTGCAGAGATTTTCAGCTCACTGATACTTGTGGAGTCCAAAAGAAGTTTACTAGAATTTCTAACCTCTGCTAGCCAATAGGCTTGTTATAAAGAGGACAAATTAGATATAGTTTTTAATTCTAACAAGAAAGAAGTGATCAGATGTTTCCCTGGATCAGAGCTCTTAAAGAGCACTGAAAGTTTACAAATCCCAAAGCTGAGTTGTCTTTGAGATTCTAGAATAACATAACACTCAACACACCAAAAAATGTAGAAGAGAAAAAAAGCAAAAATCCCAGTTCAAACACTTTCTTCACAAGTGCCAAAACCCATCCCACACACTACCCTTCATGTAAAGAACAAATTTAGGAGTCATATAAAATAAAATTAAACAAAGACACAAAAAAGCCCCTAGGAGAAAATAACTTTTTTTGGTTAATAATGAGGATAACCCCCCTACCCCTTATCCATTATAAGATAAGTGTTTGTTTGTTTTCCCCTCTAGCTGGCTTAATCTTGGGCCATTAAAAAGTTTCCTAACTATCCTTAAAAGGGTAGAATTATTACAAACTTTTGGCCTCTAAATCTACCACCTTTAGACAAAAATCCTAAATCACTTGAGATTGTTAGTGGTTGCAGCAATTATGTTTAATGCTGCTAGTTTAATAAAAATGTTAAGCCCGTCATAACCATATTACACAATTTCCCATCCCATTTTTTATGAAAGTCAGTGATGTTTGATTGAATATGCTTTGACACAGATGACCAAGTTTAAAAATATCAGTATGAAAAGCAGGAATTCAGGACAATTGATGCAAAGTAATAGCCAGTGTTTTATCTTGGGGCAGGTTATGCTTACATAGAGTGTAAAGGGTTTCACAGGACTTGTTTTCTTATGTGTACATCACATACTGCTTTGCCTCTTTATTTTGACTCTAATATTGTACAGCATCATCACCTACTGAGAAGTAGAGTTCCCTGAAAGTATCTTGAATCCACACTCAAGGCTTTCAGGGAAGAACTCTTATGATTTTGATATTTTTCTTCGTTCATTCCTTTTTTTGGCCCTGGAGACACTAAATAGAGCTTTCAGTAGCATGCTGGGTATTCAACAAGAAGGGAGTAGAAATATGATCCTCTTGCTATTTAACAATACAAGAGAAAACTTAAGAAAATTCACTGAAAAGAAATGGATGACAGAAAATCTATAGAGCAGGAATTATTAACATAAGATTTACAAACTTTTTAATACATATTTTGTTTCTTTTGAGATTCTATGTATTTTATTCAGGCAGGAAAAATTAATTCAATATTTACTGACCACCTACATAATGTTTCAAATATTGTGCTAAGGTCTGGGAAATAGAAATAGGCAAAAGATCATGCTGGCTCTCAAAGACCTCATAATTTAATGGGAAGATTGCAAGGCAACTAAGAAGTAAAAACAAGCTTTATATATCAGATACATTTATCACATTCATGTGTAAATATGTGATATACATACATATATATTAATATATGCATTTATGTGATAAAAATCAAATAAATAAAAGTGGGAAGGAAATGAAATTAAGGTGGATTGGGAATGATTTCTTTTTGGGGGGGGTAGGAATGACTTCTTATAAAAGATAAGATTTTACCTGAGCCTTGAATCAAGTCAGGAAAGCAGGTAGGCAGAAATGAGGAAGAATATTCTAAGCAAGAGGGATGGCCAGAGAAAATCTGGCAAGGTAGATACATTCCACTCTCCTGAGCTCTCTACATACACACACACACACACACACACACACACACACACACACACACACATCCACACATCCACTCTGAGAGAGAGAGAGAGAGAGAGAGAGAGAGAGAGAGAGAGAGAGAGAGANACATCCACTCAGAGAGAGAGAGAGAGAGAGAGAGAGAGAGAGAGAGAGAGAGAGAGAATAAATCATCCCCAAACAAAAGTGTTGGGAGCCATTAAGACTCCTCTTTTGACCCCTTTTATGATCCACATCTTTTCTTATTGAAAAACATTATAGCCTCTAGGAAAACTTTAAGTTCTTAGTAAACTAGCACTGAATGAGTTAACAGCCTTTTTTTCACTTAGCAGCGTAAGGTTGCAGCTGTGGGTATATCTCTCTAACTGCTCCAGGCATCCCAAGGTCATGGAGTGGCAAGCTGAGACAAAATAACTTTTAGATAAAGTGAGGCACATTTTTAACTTTGAGACTTTTTCTCATTCAGCATTATCTTCTTGGGAAAATTATTTTTAAAACTATAACTTTATTGTGCTTTCATATGACATAATTTGTGTTTCTATGAGAACAAGAAGTTTTTGTGGGGTTCTTTTGTGTGAAATAAGTCTTGAAGTATATATGATAAACTCCATGCTCCTGGAGACAGAGCTGGAAGCATGAGCTAAAAGATTGTCAGTGTCCTTACTTCTTATCAACTAAGCCATCTTTATCAGATTATCTGGATATGATAAATGGAGACAAAAGAAAGTATAAAGAATACATCTCAATGAGGGAAGAAGAAAGAAGGCCAGTAAGCATAGTTTCTGTATTAGCTGGAAGAATGTGGACCAGCACAAAACATTGCTACTTGAGTAGAGGCAATGGAGCAATAGAACATTCAACATGTGTAAAGGCAGAAAGGACACTAGACCAATGCACCTCCACATGGCCTAAGGAAGAGAAGCAACAGAGTTCATGAAACAACAAAATAGTATTAAAGAGGGCCCTCACAGGTAAAGTCACTTGGCAGAGAAAGTGAAGCAAGAGAGGCTTCCAGCTCAGCTCTTGAGACAACAGAGGAAGTGGCAGCATGGGGAGTGGAATCTAGCTGGACAAAATAGACACAAGACTTCCACAGCAAGGCAAAAGGCCCACCCTTTTGACACAAACATTGTGAGAAAAAAAGAAAAAAGCTGCCAAGTCTACCCCAAGTATCAGAAAAGAACATTGCACAAGCTTGGAACAGTGCCCTGTCTACACCAGGAGCAAAGAACAATGTAAATAGATAAATAAATGGAAAAAATAAATAGAAAAAATGAGCAAACAATAAAGAAATAACTTAACCTTAGAAATTTACTTTAATATCAGGGAAGATCAAAATCTGAACTCAGAAGAGGACAAAAATACCAAAAAGGAAACATGTGAACTATTAAAGGGAAGTCTGAAAAAAATTTCAGGTCCAAAAAGAATGCATTGAAAAATTTGAAAAAGAGTTTAAAATATATTAAAATATATTTTTGTATTAATATATATTAACACAAAAATAAAAGGAACAAAACAACTCCTTAAAAAATAAAAAAAATAGACTGCCAAAAGTAGAAGGAAACAAGAAGTTTAAGTAATAACTACTACAAAATTAGAACTGAACAAGAAAAGCTTAAGAATTCATAAAACATCAGGAAATCATAAGAAAAAATCAAAATAATTTAAAACTAGTGGAAAATTTGAAATATGTCACTGGAAATACAATTTATCTGGAAAATAGGATGAAGAGAGATCATCTAACCATCTGGGAATACCTGAAAATCATAATAAAAAATCGCCTTGAGAGTGGGCATCAAGGTGGCTTAGTGGAATGAGATTTAGGATTAGAGATGGGAGACATTGGGCTCAAGTCCAGACTCAGACATTTCCTCATTGTGAGACTTTGGACAAGTCATTTAACTTCTAGCCCTTACTGCTTTTCTTCCTTAGAACCAATACACATTATTGATTCTGAGATACAAGGCAAGGGCTTTTTTTTCTTTTTAGTAGTCTAGATAATATATTACAATAAATTATGAGGGAAAACTTCCCTGATATCCTAAAATAAGAGTGGAAAATAGAAATGGAAAAAATTCACTGATAACCTCCTGAAAGAAACTACAAAATAAAATAACATGGGAATATTAAAATCATATTATGGTACTCCCCTACCAAGGAAAACGTATTCCAAGTAGCCAAAAGGAAACAATTCAAATATTGTAGAGCCACATAAAAGCCAATACTGTGGAAAAGAAGATGAAGAGAGAGGCAAGTTATGTTTGGAACTTACTCTCTATGAAATTAGTTCAAAGGGAATAACATCCACAATCAATTATCTTTAAAAACCTGCATTATCATATAGAGAAATTGGAGGATAGGGGAAATAATGGAAAGGAGATGGGGAAAAAAGAGAGAATTGGGGGGAAGCAGTGGTTGAAAAAATATCTATGAATAATAAAAGGTTAAAAGGAGAGAACTAAGTAAAGAAGGGAAAAAAATGGAGGGAAATATACACGCAGAGGGAAAGTAAGAGAATGGAGCAGAATCTACTATGCATCAGCTAGAGAAAAAAAAAATAAAACAAAAACAGAGGTAGTGATGATGATCTCAGGCAAAGTAAAAATAAAGATTGAACTACTCAAAAGAGATAAGGAAAGAAATTATATCAGGGTAAAAAAGCACAATAGACAGTGAAACAATATCAATACTTAACAAACATGGATCAACTGACATGACATCTAAATTCCTAAAGGAGAAATGCATGAGTTATAGGAGGAAGTAAAATATTTGAACTCAAGGCAGAAAAGGAGAGAAATAACAAAAGAAGAATAGGCAAAGCCTAAAAGAAAATTTTAAATTAGTTTCAGGGACAAAAATTAAAAAAAAAACTTAAGAGATAAAAATATTTAATATGAGAAACTTCTATAGAAAACTGAAAGATAATCCAAAGAAACATGTAATTCTCAGCAACATATAAGTCACTCACAAAACTGATTATATGATAGGCAATAAAATACACCAAGTGCAATAAAGGGAAATACTAAATGCATTCTTTTCAGACTATAATTTTCAAAAATGTTCAACAAAAATAAGCAGAAACACTAAAATTTAATTGGAAACTAAACAATATTATCCTAAAGAATGAATGGGTCAAAGATTATAACAGAAACAATGAACAATTCCATTAGAGACTGAAAATTAAGAGAAAACAAATTTTATGATATCAGCCAAAGTTATGCTTAGGGGGAAACATATCTAGAAATGATTGCCTCAGTGATAAAGTGGAAGAGTAGATCAATGAATTATCTTGCAGCTAAAAAAACTTAGAAGAAAAACAAAATAAAACTAGAATAATTCAGCAAATAGCAACATGAAAAACTTGAAGATTAAGAAAGTGTCTCTTCCACCAAGTGGCAGAGTTGAGCTTTAACATAAAAGAAAAAAAAATTGACTTTAGAAGGTTAATATGGTGACAAGGAAAATAATACACAAAGGCAGAAGAGGAGAACAATAACAAAAAGGAATAGGCAAAGCCTTAGAGAAAATTTTAAATTAGTTTCAGGCACAAAAATATTGACATGAAAAAATTGAAAATTAGAGAATTAGAGGAAAACTTTGAAGAAGTAATTAAAGTGATGAAAGGAAATCACAAAGAGGAGTCAGCAAAAAATATTTCCATATTGTTCATTTTCATAAGTGAGCAATTTTATCAATCTGAAACCCCCAAATATAAAACCAAATAAACAATTAAAATTGGTAATCTTTCTTCTGAATTCTGACTCCAAAACTTCTTTCTCTGGAGGTGGATGGCATTCTTTGTCATAAGCCATTCAGAATTATCCTAGATCATTGTATTGCTAATAATAGCTGTCTATTATAGTTGATCATTCTACTGTGTACAATGTTTTCCGGGTTCATGCTGTATCAATTCAAATATATCTTTCATATTCTTTCTGAAATCATTCTGTTCATCATTCTTTATAGCACAAGAGTATCCTATCACCATCATATATCACAATTTATTCAGTCATTCTCTAATTGAGGGACATCCCTTTAATTTCCAATTCTTTGCCAACACAAATATAAATATTAAATAAATATACATTCATATATTTATATTGATATGCTATCAGATCCTTTTCTATTTTTTAATCTCTTTGGAATACAGAACTGATAATGTTATTACTGAATCAAAGGGAATGCATTGTTTTGTAGCCATTGAGTTATAACTCCAAATTTCCCTGCAGAATGGCTGGATCAGTTCATAACTCTACCAACAAAGTATTAATGCCCCAATTTTGCCACATCCCCTCCAACATTTACCATTTTTCTTTACTGATATGATGACCAATCTGACATGAGATGAAACCTCAGAGTTGTTTTAAATTTCATTTTTTAATCAAGAGGGATTTAGGAAATTTTTTTTCATATGATTATTGACAGCTTTCATGTCTTCATTTGAAAATTGCCTATGCAGATCCTTTGATCACTTTTCAATTGTGGAATGATTTATATTCTTATAAATCTGAAAGTCTTTTATTTGAGAATTAAAACCTTTATCAGAGAAATTTATTCTAAAAGATTTCTCCAGTTTATTATTTTCCTTCTACTCTAATCATATACCCCTTTTGAACTGATTTTGGCATAGGGTATAAGTGTTGATCTAAACTTAATCACTCCCATACTATTTTCAAATTGTCCCAGCAGTTTTTGTCAAATAATGGGTTCTTGTTTCATCAGCTGGGATCTTGGGATTTATCGAACACTAGCTTGCTGAGGTCATTTACCCCTAGTTTATTCAATTGATCCACACTTCTGTCCCTTAGCCAGTACCATATTTTTTGATGGCCAATGCTTCATAGTGTAATTTAAGATCTGGTACTGCTAGGCCCACATCCATCACTTTTTTCATTATTTCTCTTGATATTTTTGATCTTTTGTTCTTGATTAACTTTGTTATAACTATTTTTATAATTCTATAAAAGAGTTTTTTGATAGTTTGATAAGTTTGGCACTGAATAAGTAGATTAATTTGGGTAGGATTGTTATTTTTATGATATTAGCTCATCCTTGCCATGAGTAATTAATGTTTTTCCAACTATTTAGATCCAGTTTTAATAGTATGAAAAATGTTTTGTAGTTTTGTTTATATAATTCCTATGTTTGTCTTGGCAGATAGATTCCTAAATAATTTATATTGTCTAGAGTAATTTTAAATGAAGTTTCTTTTTCTAACCTTTGTGTAAAGGGTAAAATTATGGTTGGATTAAAATTATGGTAAAATTATTTAAGAAAGTAGGGTCACCAGGAATTAAGTACTTAATTCCAAATGAAAGACTTAAGTCAGAATGACTTTTATGGCAATTTATTTACAAATAGAAAGAGAGAGTGAAAGTAAGAAAATCAGAGAGAGGATATGGCAAGGTAACTAACCTAACACACTAAGTATTTTGCTCTGACCCCTGGTTCAACCCAGGCAGGGCTAATTAGTCTTCAGTCAAAGGGGCCTCAGTCTTGACCATGAGGACCTGGTGATGAATAAAGCAAGGGCTTCAGCCATGAAGCCCCTCCCAAGAGTGGAGGCATGTCCACTTCAGAATATCAGATAGTCCCTTCAGAATATCCAGGAAGGATTCAGTCTTTTTCACTCACCCGTGTGGTAATTGAAAAAGAAGGCAGTCCAAGGTTCTCAGCCAGAGCTCCTCCAGGGCCCAGTTCAAGGTGAAAGAGCCTCCAACTCAAGCTCAGAACACCAAAGAAGTGCCCACAGGAAGTTGTAACTCCTTTTTAAAACCACTCCTTTTGCATCACTTCCTTGTTGAACCACAAAAATATGTTCTTGTTCAAAGAACAACTAATCCCAATACTATACAAACTATTTGACAAAATAAGCAAAGAAGGAATCTTACCTAATTATTTTTATGACACAAATATAGTATTGATTCCAAAGCCAGGCAGCCAAAAAATAGGGAAAGAAAACTACAGACCAAGATCCTTAATGGATATAGATGTAAAAATCTTAAACAAAATACTAGCAAAAATACTACAACAATTTATCATAAGGATTATCCACTATGATCCAGTGGGATTTCTTTCTGGAGGTGATCTATGAATTCCTTTAATTTATGTTTTATTTTCTTGTTTGAGGCTTTCTGGGCAGTTATCTTTGATAATTTCTTGTAATATGATATCCAAGGTTTTATCCTGATCATGGCTTTCAGGTAGTCCAATAATTGTAAAATTTTCTCTCCTAGATCTATTTTCTAGTGTAATGCAAAGTGGCTCACAGAAACTTTTTGCTTCTGTAATTTCTAACAGTCACAAAAAGTCAGTTAAACATCTTAGAATCTTCAGAAAGTCAGTTAGAACTTAAAGCTATAGATAGAGGTGAAGTTACAACTGACAAGGCTTTTGCCTTCTGGCTTTTGCTGTGGCTGGAGGCTTTTGCTTTGGCCTTTTGGCTTTGGCCTAATTGCTTCGGCCTTGGCCTGTGGTTATTTTGTTTTGGGGAAATTTGGACTTATCTCATTTCTCTGGACCTCTCCCTGATCTCCCATCTCCATCCCTCCCCTTCCCTGATTTTCCTTTGGGTTCTGGTTGGAAGGGAGGCCTTGGTGATTGAACACTATGGATTTCAGTTTCTTTAGATAATTGGAGTATCCTTAAATACATTACTTAAAAGGCAGTCAAATCTTCCTGACTGGGAGAGCCAGGTTCTCTCAGTCTAACCTCTCCGTGACCCATCCCCCACCCTTACCAGTCTCCCTAGCAGCAGTTAGAAAATCCTGAACCCCTCACCCTACTGACTGACCCTGGTATTAATAAACCCCCTTGTTACCTATTCAAACCATCTGGTGAATCATTGTGTTGAAAATTAAGACAAGGGCTCAAGAGAAAGGAATCATTTTTTCTTTTATTTATTGAGAAAACTCAGGCTTCCTCCAGCCATCAGTTTGACTGGCAGGGAGGGGCCCTCTTGACCCTTCCCTGAAGAGACTGGTAAAACTAACAAAAGAAACCTTCCAGTCAAACTTAAACATTTCTTACTGGCCCTAGTTTTCTCCCTGTATTCTCTGTCTCAAGCCTCTGGGAATCAATCTGTTTGAGCTGCCCTCTCCTACATACCCCATTACCTTTATCTCCTATACTTTCCTTTACCTTCTTTCCTCCTCCAATCACCTTATAATTCCCTATATCCATTTTATCCCTCCTCACACCCAAATTGCATTCATTTGACACTATTCAGGTTATTTACTTATTTCTTTATAACATTAGGTCATTTGTTTTTTCAATAAGATATGTAATGTTTTCCTCCATTTTTTCATTCCTTTTATTTTGCTTTATTGTTTCTTGATTTCTCATGAAATCATTATTTTCTAGTTGGTCATTTCTGATTTTTAAAACCTGATTTTCCTCTGTTAGTTTTTTGTACTCCTTTTTCAATTTTCCTGTTTTTTCTTACATTACTTTCCTTTCTCCTTACATCACTTTCATTTCTCTTTCCCACTTTTCCTCTGCCACTCTTTATTGGTTTCTGAAATCCTTTCTGTGTTCTTCCAGAATCTCTGTCTAATACATAATTTTCTTTTGGACTTTGTGTGTGTTTCCTTTGCTTCCACTGTCCCCTTCTGTATCTGTACTTTTCTCTTTATATTTATAAAAATTCTTTAGGATTAGGTTATTTTTTTCTTGTTGTTTGCTCATTTTTCCTATATAACTATAGGTAGGCTTGGGGGCATGATGTCATAGATGGTTGGAGGACTGAGAGCCATGAGAGCCCCCTCCCCCTGCTGATTCAGTTGGCACTTGTCATGCTGATAGCTTAAAGACTTGTCTCATACTTAGGCAAAAGCTTTTGATTTCACTCTGATCTTGATCTGATTAAATTATAGCCTCAGGTTTACTCACAAGATTTTGGTATCACTGGGTACTTGATCTAGTCAGACACACCCTTGATTGTTTTGTCTTTTAGCTTCACCCTGAGCTTTACCAAAAATATCAGTACTTAGCACTCAGTATTCTCATCCACCCCAAGGTATGAATTAAGTCCTTGTCCCAAGTCTAGACTAGAATTCTTGAGTTGTGTTTCTGAACCTTTTCACAGTGTGAAATTTTAAGGTGTATGCATTGGCTTTTACCTCTGTTTGCTCAGGCAGGGTCTCAGGGTCTGGGTGTTGGCTCAGAAATAGGTTTCCTAACTTTAGGCATCTGGTGTAGGGTGGGGTGGGTGTGGCTCATTCTTAGCTTGCTCTTCCCTCCTTGCTACAGCTCCTTGCTGGTCTGGTCTCCTTTTACCTGAGTTCACCGGATGCTCTCTGCCTACCTTTGGGGTTTTTCTTTTCTTGAAATTTGCTTTATTTTGTCTCCTTGTTGATTTTTGCACTCCTGTATTCATTTTGTGGCAATATTTTACTTTTGATTGGGGAGGATTCTCATAGTGTCACAGAACCTCTGAGGATTATTCTATCTTGGCTCCACCCCTGGAAGTCAGTCCTTTGACTTTAAAGATTCTATGATCCTGTGATTATAATTATATAATAATTAGACTATTGCTACTGCACTCCACCAACAACTCTATTTTTCTTTTCCTTAGCTTCTCTTCTACTATTTTCTCCTTCATTATTGTGAACTGTCACAGACCAATTACTAGTAATTTCTGTGTCCAGGACAAGAACCACAATTCACACCCAGGAAAAATGTTTGACTTTGAAAATCTCTTCTTTGAAGAGGCAGGTATAGTTGCAATCTAATTAGTAAGATTAATTAAAAAAGGAAACTACCAGATGGCTATCAAGATTAAGCTTTTTGATAAATTCAAATACCTTTCTCCCTCTTCAAAATGAAAACCAAATCCTTGGACACTGGCATGAATCTGAGACAGATAAGTCTGAGTTAAAGGAAGGTAACAGAAGACTGGAGTTCAATCTATCCCATAATCTTGATGACTTCTTTTGTTAATATGCAAATGAATGACTGTAAGTGGTAGCCTGGAGTCAAATCCTAGTCTACTCTAAGTATAGTTCTTATAAAATATAAGGTTTGCAAGGAAATAAGTCATTGACCATCTATCATCAGATCCAACATAATGACCCTACATGTTGTGAATTCTAAGTTTAAGAACTGCTTTTCAACTCACCAATTGCATATCTAATGCTATGAATTTTGAAATCTGTTCTCATGAATCAAAATGAAATAGTTTTGAAAGTATTATAGTAAATGGTAAGATTTGTTGTAGCTGTTGTTTGTTTTTTAGTTAATATTGAACACTAAATGAATCAGATATATATTTCGAATGAAGTTAGACATTGGACTTTCAACAACTTATTTGTTGGGGAAACTTGAGTGTGTAATTAGAATTCTCTCCCCAGGTACTCTCTTTCCCAGGATCCTAGTCACATATTCATGTTACATGCTAATGTAGGGAATATTTAAGTTTTGTGTAGTTCTTCCCTCTCTCTCTTTCCCCCTGATGGTGGCTGGGAAAATTGGTTTTACTCCGGTACTTCTTTGAATGTGCATTGGCTACTGTAGTACTGTTTTAAAAAGCTTTTAATTGGTGAAAATTTTGTGCACTCACACTGTGGATCATGGCCAAGTTAAAAACGAAATAGATCCCAACTTTTCTGAGAGAGAAATTTTTGTATTGTTCCTCTGCTTGACTAACACAGTGTTTCATGGAATGTGAACTATATTATTTTAATTATCTTAAACTTTTATTAGTGTTTTTCCTTGTATGTGCAATAGAATATTTGAGTTTCTTTTTTCTCTCATTTTTGGTACTTGAAGCACATGTTACCAGTATTAATTTTTTTTTTATTTTGCACTAGGATAAGTTTAAAATGTCCATTAGCCCTAATGTCAATGCATACCCCAAAGCTTTAGACTATGGAAAACTGCCATTGCTTATTAAATATTATGGGACTTTGATTAAGGATTGTGTTGGATTCCAGGAGAAGGGATCACAAAAGAGCAACTGTACAGTGCCTAAGAGCACAAGGTCTAGGAGACCAAACAATCCCAGTGGAATTGATGAGATTCTTCACCAAAACAGGGGACTTGAACTTATTTTGGGGTTTGGTGTTTGACAATGTCAGATGAAGGATTCCCTCGAGCCAGAACCAGTCTTCTGCCAAGTACCTCAGTTTGGCTGCCATTTTGGTTTCCCTATCCCTGAGAGCAAAGGTAAAATCAGAGCAGGGAATGCTATTTCCTCTCTGCTTCAAAAATCTAGTCCTTTTTCTTTCCCTCATGGTGTGGCAATTTTCTGTAGTCCTGGCTGCTGATTGCTGCTACATGCTTGTGGGACATGCATGTAGCATCATGCCCTTTAATCAGGCTCTCTTTCAAAGACAAAATATAGGCTTATTTTTCCTTGCTTAGAATTTTTACACATGAGACGTTGGTATTTTATGTTTCATTCAGAAGTTACCTTTTTTCTCTTTTATTTGGGTTTTTTGATGTTTTTACTTTTCTATTAACACTGAATTCATATACCTCATAACACAGCCATGTATCCTGGGGTGATCCCTCCTCAGGGGGATTATATTATTGTCATAGAATTCTAGCTTTATAAATATTTTTCCTGTTTGAAAGTAATTTTAGATAAGAAACTTGTTACCTCTCTCAATCAAGAAAATGAACTTTTTGGAGAAAGTGTCATAAGGAAACCTGCAGAAACCACACACTGCACCAAAAATGCAGAATGAATCTTTGGGATGTAGTAGATTGAACTGTAGAGAGTTGAATGCATTTATTTTGAATGTACATTCTTATGCCAAAGTAGTTGGCAATCACAATACCATAATAAGAACAAAGATGATATTGTGTCACAAAATTATCTTAACACCAAGTATCCCAATTATGCAACCATATTACATGATAATGTAAAGAAGATAATGTGTTTTGTTTAGTTCTGCCCTCTCTCTCTCTTCTCCTAGAAATGTGGCTCTGGAGGTGAGGTGAGGTGAGAGGCAGGAGAATTTTACTCATGCATTTTTTACTAAAGTTTACTTTTGTTCCTTTTATTTTTTATACTTCTAGTGATTATTAATAAACTATATAAAATATAATTTTTGGAGTTATTGGATATTAATTTAAATTGTACATGGGGAAAGAGATTGGGACATTAGGGTTTTCTTTGTTGTTGTTGTTGTTTCTACTGTTTCTATTTTTTACCAATAAATCCCTAAGTGAAGCTATGAAAACAAACAGTAGATGTTGAAAAAGACAGATAAAAGACTACAGTAATCTGTAATTCTTATTGCCAATGAAAGAAAATTTCCTTAAAAAGAGAAGCATTAATAAAATATAATGGTTGAAACATATGGATAAGACCGTCAGAGGTAACTGTTCAATCTAGTATTTCAGTAGCACTAGGATTTGGCATATTTATGCAATGCCACATACATTACACATATTAGCAATATTTCAAGAATTGTGTAATTAAGAGATTCTGGTAAGATGGCGGCAGAGTAAGGAGAAGCTGCTCAATCTCTCCTAACCGAAGCATACAGGATTCCTGAAGGGTACCTAAAAACGAATCCAGACAAATGAAGGGACCCCACAACAGGGTGCAGCATTGAAGGTACGTGGAATCTGGGCATTTCCACGCTATAAAGGGGTGAAACATCTCTCACTAAAACCCTAGAGGAAGAAGCCCCTCTCCCCACATCCCCACACCACGCACAGTGCCAAGGCAAGATCACAAGAGTTAAAGCAGATTTGGGGCACCCATTAAGTCACAGGCAGCTGCTGGGCTTGTTCCTGAGAGCAGCAAGACTTGGGACCCCAAGAGGCTAAAGAACTCACACAGACTTTCCTGAGCTCCTGTGAGGGTGAAGACATTGCCCTAGGCATGGACAAGGATCTTGAGTGCAGGCTTGGACCTCGAGTGGGGACCCTGTGCAGATGGGAGAGCAGCTGTGGAAACAGCCCGAGACTGCTGAAGGAGCCTTGGGCAGAGGGGCAGACCAGGGAAGATCAGGAGGTTCGACCCTGAGAACAATGAGATTTGAGACATAGGGACCCTAGAGAGTGCAGACAGACCCTGAATGTGAGGACCAAGAGGAGAAGGCGCTGGGCTAACAATGGCAACCCAAAATCGAGAACCCCAGAAGAGAAAGATTATCAAGAAGAATTCTGTAACATTCGATAATTTTACACAGAGAAAATCCAGACAACAGAGGTGAACAAACAAGAAATCATATCCAAACCTTCACAAAATAAAGAAAACTGGTCACAAGCTATTGCAGAGTTCAAAGCTGAGATGATGAGAAAGATGGAAGAGATCTGGCAAGAAAATAACAGTTTAATAAGCAGAATTTCAAGATTGGAAAGTGAGGCTCAGAAGTCAAATGAACTGATAAGCAAATTGAACACCAGGAATGACCAGATTTAAAAGTAAAATCAAAAGATTATAGCCAAAAACCAGTCCCTAATTGCTAGAATTGAGCAATTAGAAGCCAATGATCTCTCAAGGCAGCAAGAACAAATAAAACAAAGTCAAAAGACTGATAAAATAGAAGGAAACATTAAATATCTCAATGAGAAAGTGACAGACCAAGAAAACCGGTCTAGAAGAGACAATTTGAGAATCATTGGTCTTCCAGAAAAAGCAGAAATTAATAGAAACTTGCACTCCATAATAAAAGAAATTATTCAGCAAAATTTCCCTGAAGTTCTACAACAAGAGGGCAATATAGACATTGAAAGGATCCATAGATCACCCTCTACACTAAACCCAGAAATAACAACACCCAGGAATACAATAGCCAAATTCAAGAGCTTCCAAGTAAAAGAAAAAAATCTTACAGGAAGCCAGAAAGAGACAATTCAAATATCAAGGAGCGCCAATCAGGATCACACAGGATCTGGCAGCTTCCAAACTAAAAGACCACAAGGCTTGGAATATGATATTCAGAAAGGCAAGAGAGGTGGGCCTTCAAACACGGATCAACTACCCATCAAAACTGACTATATACTTCCGGGAGAAAGTATGGGCATTCAATAAAATTGAAGATTTCCAATTATTTGCACAGAAGAGACCATGACTAAATGGACAATTTGATATCCAACCACAAAAATCAAGAGAAACATGAAAAGGTAAATAAGAAACAGAGGGGAAAGAAAGAAAACTCATAAATTTTTAAATTTGCCTCTTTGAGGGCTTCAATAAGAACTAATTATCTGTATTCCTATGTGAAGAAATGCTATGTATAATTCTCTGTAGTGAACTCTATTCACTATTATAATATTCACTATTAAAGCAATCAGAAGAATAATTCTTAGGGAAAGGGTGGAATACTAAATGGTCTAAGATGACATGGGGGAAAAGGGGGGCGAATAGTAGGGGACACCAAGAGAAACTTGAGTGAATAAGAAAAATAGGATATTCTATTACACACAAAGAGGGCATGGGAAGGAGAGGGGATAAATACTATTATAAGAAGGAGAGGAAGAGAGCATTAAGAGGTAATAATCAAACCTTATCTCAGTGTAATTAACCCTGAGAGGGAAGAGTAGCTTCATTCATTGGGATATAAAACTCTATCCAACCCTACTGCGAAAGTCAGAAGAGAGAAATCAAGGGGAGCAGGGGAGTGGGGAGGTCAAAAAAGGGAGGGGAGAAGAAGAGAGAGGGAATTCATTAGGCTTTTAAAAATAAAAAGTGGGGAATAACAAGGGAGGGGATAGAAAGGGAAGTTAACCAAAGGAGGGGATAAGGGATACCGGCTCAAAGCAAACCACTGGTTTAAAAGAAAATAGTGAAAGAAGAAGGAGTGGGACTAGGGGAGGATACAAAAATGTCAGTGAACGCACAACTGGTAATTATAACAAAATACAGCTTCCATTCCTATTGAAAACACTGGAAAGTATAGGAATAGAAGGACCTTTCCTAAAAATAATAATAAACAGTATATACCTAAAACCATCAACAAGCATCATATACAATGGGGATAAATTAGAAGCATTTCCAATAAGATCAGGAGTGAAACAAGGATGCCCATTATCTCTTCTATTATTTAACATTGTACTAGAAACATTAGCAGTAGCAATTAGAGAAGATAAAGAAATTGAAGGTATCAAATAGGCAATGAGGAGACTAAGCTATCACTCTTTGCAGATGATATGATGGTATACTTAAATAATCCTATAGAATCAACTAAGAAGCTTGTAGAAATAATCAACAACTTTAGCAAAGTTGCAGGATACAAAATAAATACACATAAATCATCAGCATTTCTATATATTTCCAACACATCACAAGCACAAGAGGTAGAAAGAGAAACACAATTTAACATCACCCTAGACAATATAAAATACTTAGGAATCTATCTATCAAAACAAACACAGGAATTATACAAAAACAACTACAAAACACTTTCCAAACAATTAAAACTAGATCTAAACAACTGGAAAAACATTGATTGCTCATTAGTAGGATGAGCTAACATAATAAAAATGACCATTCTACTCAAATTAACTTAACTATTTAGCACCCTACCTATCAAACTACCAAAAACTTTTTTACTGAATTAGAAAAAACTATAACAAAGTTCATTTGGAATAACAAAATGTCAAGAATATCAAGGGAAATAATAAAAAAATGTAAAGGACAGGGGCCTACATATAGCAGATATTAAACTGTACTATAAAGCAGCAGTCATCAAAACGGTATGATACTAGCTAAGAGATAGAAGGGAGGATCAGTGGAATAGACTTGTGGTGAGTGACATCAGCAAAACAGTGTATTGTAAACCCAAAGAGCCCAGCTTTTGGGACAAATATCAACTATTTTATAAAAACTCCTGGGAAAATTGGGAAAAATATGGGAGTGATTAATTTTATATCAACAGCTCACACCCTACACCAAGATAAATTCAGAATGAGTGAATGACCTGAATATAAAGAGGGAAACTAAAAATACATATCTCTCCTTAAATCATACCTCCATGGAAAAATTGTAAGTAGATAGATCCCTAGAGATAACTCTGAAGGCAGCTAACCAAAGAAGTTAAAGCTTAGATATAGTGTTCCTGTCACCAGAGTTACAGAGCTCAAATTTAACATTTTTTTTAATTAAAAGGAAAGGAAAAGGCTAGAAAATGAGCAAGCAACAAATAGTTAAACAGTACCTCATTTCCATATATATATGTATATGTATATATATAATATATATATATATATTTGTATTTATTTATTTATTTTGTAACCCTTATCTTACATCTTAATGTATTAATTTTAAGGCAGAAGAGTAGTAAGGTATAGGCAATGGGGATTAAGTGACTTGCCCAGGGTCAGACAACTAGGAAGTATCTTAGGCCAAATTTGAACCCAGGACATCCCATATCGGTGCCTGGCTTTCAATCCACTGAGACACCTAGCTGCCACCTCCCATTACTTTTATATTTCCAATATTTGTCACTTAAAATAACATAATGCAATTCATTATATTCAAATATTATTTATCTAGTTATTTCTCTAATTCATTGAATTTCTTATTCCTAATTATTTCATCTTAAACAAAGCTACCATGATTGTTTTCATACATATATATATATANTATATATATATATATATACATATATATATATATTTGTATTTATTTATTTATTTTGTAACCCTTATCTTACATCTTAATGTATTAATTTTAAGGCAGAAGAGTAGTAAGGTATAGGCAATGGGGATTAAGTGACTTGCCCAGGGTCAGACAACTAGGAAGTATCTTAGGCCAAATTTGAACCCAGGACATCCCATATCTGTGCCTGGCTTTCAATCCACTGAGACACCTAGCTGCCACCTCCCATTACTTTTATATTTCCAATATTTGTCACTTAAAATAACATAATGCAATTCATTATATTCAAATATTATTTATCTAGTTATTTCTCTAATTCATTGAATTTCTTATTCCTAATTATTTCATCTTAAACAAAGCTACCATGATTGTTTTCATACATACATATATATATATATATATATCTATCTTTCCCCCCTTCAATAATTCCCATAGGGAGTAATCTTAGTTAATAGGATCTCTAGGTCAATAAACATGAACAGCTTTACATCTCTTAGTATATAATTCCATTTTGTTTTCTAAAAACAAACATTCACAGGTGCTCTAGCAATATAATATTAGGCATCTTTCTCCATGTTTCTGCTAACATGTATTTTAATCACTTTAGCCTGTTTGATTCTCAGTTAACATATATTAACAGGACCATATTTTGCTAAATTGCTTCTTAAGCAGCACAGATAATCTGTTGCTGCAGAACTTTACTCTTTCCAAAAAAGTCTTCCAATCTAGGTCATACTCAGTGGAACTTTTGTTCCATACCACAACCCCTCTGTGAAGCAGGATTACCTGCATAATTTGGTGACTGTTAAGGTAAGGTTTTTATAGAATAGTTATGCTAAGCCATTGTTGTTCCAGCAGAAACTCTGTTTAGATTATATGTATATTCAAACTTATATCTGCTACTACCCTCATGAAGGTGTGTGGGGGCTGTTGAGATAGCTATCTTATTTAACTTAGCTAAGGTTCCATTCATCTCCTTACCTTCTTTCTTATTTTTTATTTGGTTAGGTTTATTTAGTTCTGAAAGGGATACAGATGACTTTTAAACAGCTGATTTAAAACCTGATGAAAAGAATAAGTATAAATGAAAAATCTGACTCTAATACAAGACTCAAGAGAAGCATAAAACATAAACAGGAAAGATAAATTTAAAAAGCAAGGTTTCACTGTTTATATATCTACATAGGGAGATCATTTGTGTTAACTCCTAAAAACTCTATCATTATTAGTGTAATTGGAAGGAGTGTAAAAAGGGCAAAAATGTGAGTTGAATATGATGGGGTGATATAAAAAATAAAGGCATGAGAAAGAGGAATGCATTGGATGATGAGGGAAGGGAAAAATAGAATGGAATAAATCTTCCATAAAAGAAACATAAAAGAACTTTTATAGTGGAGGGGAAGACAAGGGAAAAATGGATGGGAACACATGCATCTTACTCTCATTAAAATTGACTCAGTGACAAAAGGACATACACAATTAATTGGATATAGTAATCTATCCTACCCTACCAAAAAGTAGGAGGGGAAGGAGAAAGGAGAAGGATAGGGCTAATTGAAAAGAGGACAAATTGGGGAATATAATGGTTACAAACTAAACTGGGGGATATAGAATGGAGAGTAATACACATAATAATCACAATGTTTCAAAAATACTTGCATCAAGTCTCTCTAAAAGGTCTCATTTCTAAAATACTTAGAGAAATGAATCAAGTGCATAAGAATACAAGTCTTTGCCCAAGTGATAAATGTTCAAAGAATATAAAGAAGCAGTTTTCATATAAAATAAAGCTTTTTTATAATCATGCAAAAATTCCCTGTTACTATTAATCACTAATAATTGGTGGTATATCTGAAGTACAATCCCACACCTATCAGATTGACTCTTATTTTAAAAAAAAGGAAAATTACAAAATTGGAGAGGCTATGGGGAAATTGAGACATTAATGCCTTGATGGGAGAATTGTGAACCAATTCTATCATCATTCTGGGGAGCATTTGGACTTGACTTAAAGGGCTATAAAACAATACCTATCCATTTACTCAGAAATGCTATTACTAGGTTTGTATCCCAAAGAGATTTTTTAAGGGGAAGGAATTATATGTAAAAAAAAGTTTAAAGCACACCTTTTTGTGGGGTTAAAGAACTGGAAAATCAGGAATATCCCCCAATTGGGGAATGACTCAGTAAATAAATTATAGTGTATCATTGTAATGGAATACTATTGTGGTATAAAAATAAAAAAGCAAGCGTTTAGACAAGCCTGGAAATACTTATATGAACTGGGACAGAGTGAAATAATGAGAAGCAGGAGAACATTTTTTATAATTAGAAGAATTTTGTATAAAAAGTAACTGTGAATAACTTAGCTATTTTCAGTATTACAGTGAAACAAAGCAATCACAAAAGATTCATTATTTTAAAAAATGCTATCCCTTTCAAGAGAACAAACTGATGGAGTCACAATCCTGACTAAACCAAACTTTTTTCCCCTCTCTTCCTTAATTTTTTCCTTCCACAAAAGTATTAATATGGAAATATGCTTTGCATGATTGCATATGTAAAATCCCTATGAGATTGATTACCATCTAGAGCAGTTGGTGGTTTGGGGAAGATGGGAAGGATGGAAGAAATTAAAGACTCCTAGTTCTCTTTAAAATATTAGGAATGGTTTGGAAAGCAATTGGGGGAAAATACAATTAAATTAAAAATATTCATTTCATGTGACTAACATAAAAAAGGATAATGACAGCTGTTGGAGTAGATGTGGAAAAATCCAGACACTGATGCATTGTTGGTGGAGCTTATGAACTGATACAACCATTCTGTAGAACAATCTGGAACAATGCTCCAAGGACCATCAAATTGTACATAACCTTTAACCTAACAACACTACTAGTAGATCTGTACCACGAAGAAATTAAAGAATTGAACTGAACTTTCCTATGCATGTATATGCTTATTATTATATTATTTAATTAAGGATCCTAATATTAATAATAGTAAATATAATTAATACAATATTATTATGCTCTATTGTAATTTTATAGCAGCTCTTTTAGTATTGGGAAGAAAATGGATCACTGAAGGAATGTCCATCAATTCTGCAATGCCCAGACAAGTTGTGGTATATTTTTTTTGTAACAGAATACTATTTTTCCACAAAAAATTGCAAACAATATCATCATGAAAAAACTAGAAAGATATATGACTTAAGCAAAAACATAACATTGTACAAAGTATTAACAATAATGTATGATGATCAATTGTCAATTAATTCACTCTTATGAACAAGGTAAGGATACAGGACAATTCCAAAGGGCTCATGACAAAAAAGGATATCCTCCATCATAGAAGGTTAAGAGTCCAAATGAAAATTGAAACATATCATTCTTTACTTTATTTCCTCCATGGATTTTTGTCTAGTATAAACAACATGTGTCTTATTTCACAAGATGATAAATATGGAAATTTGTGTTATAAGATAACATAAATACAACCTACATTATATTACCTGCTTTTTTGGTGATGAGAAGGTATTTTGAAGGCAAGAGCATAGATTAGAAAATGTTAAAAATCATATTTTAAAAATTGTATTGTTATAAAATCTAATATATATGCAAATATATAAAGAAAAAATCAGTTTATCTCTAAACCATGGTTTCTATATTTTTAAATAGGATAATAATATTTCATCTACTTCAGAGGGCTTTAAAAGGAATATTCTATTGAAAAATATAATATATCAAATAAACGTATATAAATTTCTCCCCAATATAATAAGCAAATAAAATTGGGAACACATTTTGGGAAGAAGCACAATCATTTCTCTACATTTATTTCTGCTTTTGTTTTCTTACTATTATGCCAATTTATTAATTCTAGACACAGGAGATAAAGATAGAATTCAGGAAGGAATTATTCACAAGAAATTGGAATACATACTAAGGTAATATACTTTCTGTGAAATTGGGGGGAAGGAAATGAGATTGGAAAACCCTTATAGGAAGTAAAATTATTAGATATCAGTGTGATTTAGATGTGTCATTATTCAAAGCAGGTGTTAATAGCAATTGAAATTGACAGAAAGAGACAGAGGGGAGGATCAGTGGAACAGACTTGGAGTAAGTGACCTCAGCAAGACAGTCTATGATAAACCCAAAGAGCCCAACTTTGGGGACAAAAATTCATTATTTGGCAAAAACTGCTGGGAAAATTGGAAAACAATATGAGGAATATTAGATTTAGATCAACATCTCACATCTTTCACCAAGATAAATTCAGACTGGGTGAATGACTTGAATGTAAAGAAGGAAACTATAAGTAAATTAAATGAACACAGAATAGTATAATTGTCAGATCTTTGGGAAAGGATAGATTTAAAACCAAGCAAGAGTTAGAAAAAATTACAAAATGTAAAATAAATAATTTTGATTACATTAAATTAAAAAGGTTTTTTGTACAAACAAAACCAATGTTACCAAAATTAGAAGGGAATCAACAAATTGGGGGGAAAATCTTTATAACAAAAACTCTGACAAAGGTCTAATTACTCAGATATAGAAAGAGCTAAACCAATAGTACAATACAGAAAGCCATTCCCCAATTGATAAATGGGCAAGGAACATGAATAGTCCATTTTAAGATAAAGAAATCAAAACTATCAATAAGCACATGAGAAAGTGTTCTAAATCTCTTATAATTAGAGAAATGCAAATCAAAATCAGAACTTCTCATCTGCAAAGTTTTTAATACTAGAACAAGCAAGTTTTCTAGGTTGAGAGAAGGATAATATAATTTTGATGAAAACATTTCAAATAGGAAGACACATTTTTTCCAAACAAATAATTCGTTCATTTTTATATCATTTTAGAAATTGTTTACATGATTCATGCAACATAATATCATGTTAACAGAGACATTAACAAAATCCAAATAATAATAAAGTTTAACAACTTTCATGGCAAGAAAGAAAATAATTTCAGAAACAAAAATAGAATTATATGTATTCTTAAAAGCATAGATTTAAAAATGTTATTTATTTGAAGTCCAGGTATGGAGATTATGAATTGGTTTCTAATCCTTTTATTACTAATATAAAATATATTGGCATTTAATATTAAATTAAATGCTTTCAAATTAAAAAAATTACAATAACCAGTTTGGAAAGGGACTCTATAGTTTGTACCCTGCAATGGACAGCCCCACCCTTTGACTAGATATGCATGTGTACTATGGGACACCAGAGATCTGTTGTTCTGATGTGGTGTCCTGCCATATGGAAGGAGCTGGCAGAAGCCTCCATGAGATGAGTGGCATCTCTGGAGATGAAGACACAATCCAGATTGATGTTTAGACTATCAAATCAGAATCCCAGGACTTAAGAACATACATTTTGTATATAGTCAATTTGGGAATTTATGTTGCTTAATTATTCAGATTTGTCACAATGATTTTGTCATTTTCTTTTTCAACAAAAGGAAAAGAGAAATTTTGTTTGTTGTTGTTAGAAAAAATCTATCTGGCTATAAGCAAAAATAAATAATAGACAGAAAAAGTACAAAGATATGTAACATTGATAAATTAGAGATAGACAATTGGCAGGTAGATAGATGAGAAAGATTTTTTAAAAAGGGATCATTTTGTAGATAAATGAAGCAGCAGGGAGGCAAAAATAGAAGAAAGTGCCAGAGTAAAAGAGAGTGAATATGTACCAGATAGACTAGTGTATGTCGTTATGTTCTTATATACTGTCTATGATCTCTCTCAGGAGGTAGGTAGCATGCATCATTATAGGACCTTTGGAATTGTGGTTGCTAATTATATTATTCAGATTTTTAAAGTTTTTATAGTTATTTAATCTTATGAGAGGTCTGCTGAGAAACACATTGCATAATCTTCTATGAGTAATTTCAACACTTATTCCAGTGTACAACACTACTTACCATCAGTAAAGAATTATTATGGAAAACTATTTACTCCACCTCAACAACAGTCCTATTCTTGTTTTGTTGTTATTGAATACTGAGAAGAGCTGGCCATCACTGTCTCCATTTCTTACTTTTCCCATACTTATTGACAACTTCTAAGTCATCTTTGAGCCATCTTAATCCTAACTAACTTTTTTCTTTAGTCTTTCATCATTGGCTTCTTTCCTCACCTTTTTAATAATGTCTATGGCTCATTAAGTTTAGTGATGACTCTTTCATCATTTCAGACATTTCAGAAAATGTTAATTGGTGGGCTGCAGACTGACCCTTGTTGTAATGACTTATGTCCTATCAGGTTGACTATGATCCATGGGTAACCACATTTTTGGGAGAACTATTTAGTTAATTCCATACCATCTTAAAAGTTTGTGTTCTATATGGAATATTTCTAATTACTGATGTCATAGATCATAGGTCAGGATCATAGATCTAGAAATGGGTTAGTCAATGTAGAGCATATTTTTTTCTTCTTTTAAATCTATTATGTCTCCTTATTTAATGACCAAGTAAAAGATGTGCTATTCTGGGGAATTTTTTTTTCTTTCTAATGACATTCTTCCTTCTGAGAATAATTTTTCTTCATTAAAGACATACTGGTTTCTGTACACTAATATCATGCAAAGATATGTATTAAAGTTGAATTCATTATTATACTCTCCTAGCTTTTGAACTCTCTAGGTTTTGAAATTATTCTTATATATTTAATTCTCAGACACTTTTATTTTTTTAATAAATATATGTCAAATTTATTTAATAGTTGATTTAGAATTCAAAATTGTTTTAAAGAAATATCTGAAAATAATTACAACTTGATCTAGAGGTCATCTTTGAAGATATTTTATTAAGTCCCCCCCCGTCACTGGTATTGGCATGGCACATTGGGTCACAGATCGAAATATGGATGGTGACTTAGAGGTCATACATTTCACCTTGATCATTTAACTGCATTGTTTTATAGATGAAAAACTGAGATCCAGAAATATTAAGTGACTTGCACAAAGTCACTCTTATCACAACTTCATGCTGTTTGTTTTTTTCTAACACAGTAAGAATTTTAGTTCAGATACTTGAGTCCTATAAAGTGATACTCTTTATTTCTGTTATTACTACGCATTCACTCAGAGAAGTCTTCAGGTACATCTTGATAATACTGATATGTAATGTGAACAGTTGCTATTCTTATATAAATTACACAATTCTTTTTTTTAGTAGATACATAATAAATGTTTACTGATTGCTTAGTCAATCATAGTAGATGAATTATAAACAGTTCCTTAGGATCAAAGACTTTAAGTGATTTATCCATGTTCACATTGCTTTTACGTGTCAGAGGGAAGATCTGAACCCACCTGAAATCCTGCCTTAAAGCTATGGGAATGATAATAATAGCATCTACCTCCCAGGATTTTTAAAAAAATTTTTAAACATTTATTAATACTCTTTTTTAACATGGTTACATGATTCATGCTCCTACTTTCCCCTTCACCCCCCACCCCCCGCTATCCCCTCACCCATGGCCAATGCACATTTCCACTGGTTTTAACATGTGTCATTGATAAAAACCTATTTCCAAATTGTTGATAGTTGCATTGGTGTGGTAGTTTCCAGTCTACATCCCCAATCATGTCCACCTCATCCCATGCGTTCAAGCAGTTGTTTTTCTTATGTTTCCTCTCCTGCAGTCCTTCCTCTGAATGTGGGTAGCATTCTTTACCAAAATTCCCACAGAACTCTCCTGTGTCATTGCTTTCTGCTGGTACATAAGTACATTATATTCAATTTTACCATAGTATATCAGTCTCTGTGTACAATGTTCTTCTGGCTCTACTCCTTTCACTCTGCATCAGTTCCTGGAGGTCTTTCCAGTTCACATGGAACTCCTCTAGTTTATTATTCCTTTTAGCACAATAGTATTCCATCACCAGCATATACCACAGTTTGTTTAGCCATTTCCCAATTGAAGGGCATACCCTCCTTTTCCAGGTTTTTGCCACCACAAAGAGTGCAGCTATAAATATTTTCATGCAAGTATGTTTATCTATGATCTCTTTGGAGTACAGACCCAACAATGATATGGCTGGATCAAAGGGCAGGCATTCTTTTATAGCCCTTTGAGCATAGTTCCAAATTGCCAGCCAGAATGGTTGGATCAGTTCACAACTCCACCAGCAATGCATCAATGTCCCAATTTTGCCACATCCCCTCCAGCATTCATTCCTCTCCCCTTCTTTCATTTTAGCCAATCTGCTAGGTGTGAGGTGATACCTCAGAGTTGTTTTGATTTGCATTTCTCTAATTATTAGAGATTTAGAACACTTTCTCATGTGTTTAATGATACTTTTGATTTCTTTGCCTGAAAATTGCCTATTCATGTCTCTTGCCCATTTATCAATTGGGGAATGGCTTGATTTTTTTATAAAATTGCTTTAACTCCTTGTATATTTGAGTAATTAGACCCCTGTCAGAGTTTTTCGTCATAAAGATTTTTTTCCCAATTTGCTGTTTCCCTTTTGATTTTGACTACATTGTTTTTGTTTGTACAAAAGCTTGTTAGCTTAATATGATCAAAACCATTTATTTTACATTTTGTAATTTTGTCTAACTCTTGCTTGGTTTTAAAATATTTCCTTTCCCAGAGATCTGACAGGTATACTATTTTGTGTTCACTTAACTTATTTATAGTCTCCCTCTTTATATTCAGGTCATTCACCCATTCTGAATTTATCTTGGTGTAGGTGTGAGATGTTGAACTAAACCTAATCTCTCCCATATTGTTTTCCATAATTCCCAGCTGTTTTTGTCAAATAGTGGATTCATGTCCCAAAAGTTGGGCTCTTTGGGTTTATCATACACTGTCTTGCTGATGTCATTAACCCCAAGTCTATTCCACTGATCCTCCCTTCTGTCTCTTAGCCAGTATCATACCATTTTGATGACTGCTGCTTTATAGTATAGTTTAATATACTATATTAACTGCTAAGCCCCCTTCCTTCACATTTTTTTCCATTATTTTCCTTAATATTCTTGATCTTTTGTTATTCCAAATGAACTTTGTTATAGTTTTTTCTAATTCAGTAAAGAAGTTTTTTGGTAATTTGATAGGTATGGCTCTAAATAGGTAAATTAATTTGGGTAGAATGGTCATTTTTATTATGTTAGCTCATTATACCCATGAGCGATCAATATTTTTCCAGTTGTTTAGATCAAGTTTTAATTGTTTGGAAAGTGTTTTGTAGTTGTTTTTGTATAATTCTTGTGTTTGTTTTGGTAGATAGATTCCTAGATATTTTATATTATCTAGGGTGATTTTAAATGGTGTTTCTCTTTCTAACTCTTGTGGTTGTGATGTGTTGGAAATATATAGAAATGCTGATGATTTATGTGTATTTATTTTGTATCCTGCAACTTTGCTAAAGTTGTTGATTATTTCTACAAGCTTCTTAGTTGATTCTCTAGGATTCTTTAAGTATACCATCATATCATCTGCAAAGAGTGATAGCTTAGTCTCCTCCTTGCCTATTTTGATACCTTCGATTTCTTTTTCTTCTCTAATTGCTACTGCCAGTGTTTCTAGTACTATGTTGAATAGTAGAGGTGATAATGGGCATCCTTGTTTCACTCCTGATCTTATTGGGAAGGCTTCTAATTTATCCCCATTGCATATAATGCTTGTTGATGGTTTTAGGTATGTACTGTTTATTATTTTTAGGAAAGGTCCTTCTATTCCAATACTTTTCAGCGTTTTCAATAGGAATGGTTGCTGTATTTTGTCAAAGGCTTTTTCAGCATCAATTAAGATAAGCATGTGATTTTTGTTTTTTAGACTGTTGAGATGGTCAATTATGTGGATGGTTTTCCTAATTTTGAATCATCCTTGCATTCCTGGTATAAATCCCACCTGATCATGGTGGATGATCTTCTTAATTATTTGGTGGAGTCTCTTTGCTAGTATTCTATTTAAGATTTTTGCATCTATGTTCATTAGGGAGATTGATCTATTGTTTTCTTTCTCTGTTTTAGATCTACCTGGCTTCGGAATCACTAGCATATTTGGGCCATAAAAGGAATTTGGTAGGACGCCTTCTTTGCTTATCATATCAAGTAATTTGTGTAGTATTGGGATTAGTTGCTCTTTGAATGTCTGATAGAATTCACTTGTGAATCCATCAGGCCCTGGCAATTTTTTCTTAGGGAGTTCTTTGATTGCTTGTTCAATTTCTCTTTCTGATATGGGATTATTTAGGTATTCTATTTCTTCTGCTGTTAATCTAGGCAATTTATATTTTTGTAAATATCATCCATATCTCCTAAATTGTTATATTTGTTGCTATATAATTGGGAAAAATAGTTTTTAATGATTGCCTTAATTTCCCCTTTATTAGAGGTGAGGCCTCCCTTTTCATCTTTGATTCTGTCAATTTGGTTTTCTTCTTTCCTTTTTTTATTAGATTGACCAGTACTTTGTCTATTTTATCTGTTTTTTCAAAATACCAGCTTCTAGTCTTATTTATTAATTCAATAGTTCTTTTACCTTCAATTTTATTAATTTCTCCCTTAATTTTTAATATTTCTAATTTAGTTTTCATCTGGGGATTTTTAATTTGCTTGCTTTCTCATTTTTTGAGATGCATGCCCAATTCATTAATCTCTGCCCTCCTTAATTTGTTAATATATGCATTCAAGGATATAAATTTCCCCCTGAGTACTGCCTTGGCTGCATCCCACAGAGTTTGGTAGGATGTCTCATCATTGTCATTCTTTTCAATGAAATTGTTGATTGTTTCCATGATTTCTTCCTTGACTGATTGGTTTTGGAGAATCATATTGTTTAATTTCCAATTGGTTTTTGATTTGCCTGTCCATGTGCCCTTACAAATTATTATTTTTATTGCATTATGATCTGAGAAGGTTACATTTTGTATATCTGCTCTTTTGCATTTGTTTGCAATGTTTCTATGCCCATTATTCATGGTCAATCTTTGTGAATGTATCATGTGCAGCTGAAAGGAAGGCGTATTCCTTTTTGACCCTATTTATTTTTCTCCACATATCAATTAAATCTAATTTTTCTAGGACTTCATTCACCTTTCTTACCTTTTCTTATTTATTTTTGGTTTGATTTATCTAGATCTGAAAAAGGAGTATTTAGATCTCCCACTATTATGGTTTTACTATCTATTTCCTTCTTGAGCTCTGCCAGTTTCTCCTTTATGAATTTGGATGCTATGCCACTTGGTGCAGTGTTATTTACTCATTGTTTATACTGCCTTTAATCAGGATGTAATGACCTTCCCTGTCTTTTTTAATCATATCTATTTTTACTTTGGCTTTGTCAGAAATCATAATAGCCACTCCTCCCTTCTTTTTCTCATTTGATGCCCAAAGTATTTTCCTCAAACCCTTTATCTTAAACTTGTGTATGTCCACCCGCCTCATATGTGTTTCTTGTAGACAACATATGGTAGGATTTTGGTTTCTTATCTACTCTGCTATTTGCTTCTATTTTATGGGTGACTTCATTCCATTCACATTCAAAGTTATAATTATCAGTTGCGTATTCGCCAACATTTTTGTATCCTCTCCTAGTTCTACCCCTTCTTCTTACACAATTTCCTTTTAAACCAGTGGTTTCTTTTATGCCAGTAACCCTTGTCCCTTCCACTGATTTACTTACCTTTCTACCCACTCCCTTATTATTCCCCTCTATTTATTTTTAAGGCCTAATCAATTCCCTCCCCCTTCATCACCCCTCCGTTTTATGATCTCCCCCCTCCCTTGCTCCCCTTGATTTCTCTCTTCTGACTTTAGCAGTACGGTTGTATAGAGTTTTATATCCCAATGGATAAAGTTACTCTTCCCTCTCAGGGTTAATTACACTGAGATAAGGTTTAATTATTACCTCTTAATGCTCTCTTTCTCTCCTTCTTATA
The DNA here is from genome assembly GCF_016433145.1 of Gracilinanus agilis. Taxonomy (NCBI): domain Eukaryota; kingdom Metazoa; phylum Chordata; class Mammalia; order Didelphimorphia; family Didelphidae; genus Gracilinanus; species Gracilinanus agilis. Next base: position 220,765,833 of record NC_058132.1, read on the forward strand.
ATAGTATTCATCCCTTCCCCTTCCCATGCCCTCTTTGTGTGTAATAGAATATCCTATTTTTCTTATTCCTTCAAGATTCTTTTGGTGTCCTCTACTATTCATCCCCCTCTTTCCTTCCCACCCATATTATCATAGTCCATTTAGTATTCCAACCTCTCCCTATGAATAATTCTTCTAATTATTATAGTAGTGAATGCTATAATGATGAACAGAGTTCACTACAGAGAATTATACATAACATTACCCCACATAGGTGTACCAATAATTAGATCTTATTTAAGCCCTTAAAGAGGCAAATTTTAAAAAAATACGAGTTTTCTTTCTTTTTCCTCTGTTTCTTATTTACCTTTTCATGTTTCTCTTGATTTTTGTGGTTGGATATGGAACTTTCCATTTAGTCCTGGTCTTTTCTGTGCAAATACTTGGAAATCTTCTATCTTGTTGAATGCCCAAAGTTTCCCTTGGAAGTATATTTTTAGTTTTGATGGGCAGGTGATCCTTGGTTGTAGACCCAGTTCTCTTGACTTTTTGAATATCATAATCCAAGCCTTCCGGTCTTTTAGTTTGGAGGCTGCCAGATCCTGTGTTATCCTGATTGTTGCTGCTTGATATCTAAATTGTCTCTTCCTGGCTTCTTGTAAAATTTTTTTCTTTTACTTGGAAGCTCTTGAATTTGGCTATTATATTCCTGGGTGTTGTTATTTCTGGGTCTAGTGTAGAGGGTGAACTATGGATCCTTTTAATTTATATATTGCTCTCTTGTTGTAGAACTTCAGGGCAATTTTGCTGAATAATTTCTTTTAGTATGGAGTCCAAATTTCTATTAATTTCTGCTTTTTCAGGAAGACCAATGATTCTCAGATTGTCTCCTCTAGACCTTTTTTCTTGGTCTGTCACTTTCTCATTAAGATATTTCATGATTCCTTCTATTTTATCAGTCTTTTGACTTTGTTTTATTTGTTTTTGCTGTCTTGAGAGATCATTAGCTTCTAATTGCTCAATTATAACCTTTAGGGACTGGTTATTGGCTATAATCTTTTGGTTTTCCTTTTCAATCTGGTCATTTCTGGTGTTCAATTTGCTTATCAATTCATTTGACTTCTGAGCCTCACTTTCCAATTGCAAAATTCTGCCTTTTAAACTGTTATTTTCTTGTCAGATTTTTGTTTCTGATTTGCTTACCATTTCGTTTGATTTTGGGGCATCTTTCTCCAATTTGGTGTTTCTGTCTTCTAACCTGTTTATTTCCTTTTGAGCTATTTCCCACTTCTCTCGCCTAATCTCTTCCATCTTTCTCATGATCTCATATTTCAACTCTTCAATAGCTCTTGGGCAGTTTTCATTATTTTGGGAAGGTTTAGATATGATTATTTGTTTGTTCTCCTCTGCTATTTGATCTTTTGTCTGAATTTTATCTGTGTAAAAGTTGTTGAGTGTTACAGATTTCTTCTTGATGATCTTTCTCTTTTTTCGGTTCTTGTCTCTGGCTTGCTATTATTAGCCCTGTGCCCTCTCAGGTTTATTGTCACACTCAGGGTCTGTCTGAGCTCGTTAGGCTTCTGAGGCCTCAGTTTTTCTCAGGGTCAAGCCTCATGATGGTCCCCTTACTTGTTCCTCTGCCTGATGCTCCTTTAACAGTCTCAGGGTGTTGCTTCTACAGTTGTGAACTCCTTTTGCACTGGGTCCCCTAGGTCCATGTCTCCTCTCAAGATCCAAGTCCTCACCTGCTCTCATGGTTTGTGTCTGGACTTGCATCCAAGCCAGCACTTGTGTCTGCACTCAGGATCTGAGTTCAAAGTCCTCATGCATTCTTTAGCCTCTTGGGGTCTTAAGACTTGCTGCTCTCAGGAGCAGGCCCTGGCGGCCCCAGGTAGCCTCCAAGGCCTTAATGGGTGCCCCAAACTTGCTCTAACTCTTGTACTCTGGCTTTGGCACTGTAGGTGGTATGGGGTGGGGGAGGGGATTGCTTAGCTCGCGTTTTAGTGAGAGCTGTTTCATACTTTTATAGCATGGAAATGCCCTGATTCTATGTACCTCCAATGCTGCACCCTCTTGTGGGGTCCCTTTGTTCCTCTGGGTTTGTTTTTTATGTCTTCTTGAGGAGTCCTGTATGATTTGGTTAGGAGAGGTTAAGTAGCTGCTTTTTACTCTGCCGCCACCTTAACCAGGTAGTGTCTTGTGAACTTAATTTTTAAGAGTTAAATAGCTAATAAAATTTTTATATGGGATCTAGAACATAGAATTTCAAACTCAGAGTCCAGTTCTCATTAGAGCATGCCATATTCTTCATTCCAAGACTCATTCTTGAACTTAGCAGTTTTTTTCCAGATGTCACTAATTGAACATATTTGCTCCTATGTGTTGAACTGCATACATATGATAAAGTAATTTCTAAGAAATAGAAAAAATAAAAATGGCAAAACTCATGACATAAAGTCTCAACAATTCTAAATATAGATAACAAAATTAGTATATGATTTGAGATTTCAAGCTGATTTATGATCTAATATTGCAATGTCTTTTACCAATCAAAAAATTATTAAGTCATTACTATTTGTTATACAAGGATTTTAGGAGATAAAGGCATAAATGAAATAGTCTTTTCTTCATGCTTAGCAAAATGATAAAAAAGAAAAAATATGACTGTATTTTGATTTTATAGAAAGAGAAATTAATTATTAGTATTCTGTTAATGGAGTTTTGAATTGTTTTAAATATTTTAATAAAATGACTATATTTTGGGATTTAGAGATTCCACTGATAGTCATATACCAAAAGAAGCTCAAACCTAGAAATCGCCCATATATAATAAAAACCTTTTTACAACTCTCTAGTAGCAAATCACTTTAAAGTTTATTTGTCCATAAATGTTAGTTATTAAATTTTACACACAAATGCAAAGTATATGGTTATATAAAATTTATGTAAAGCCTATATTGAAGCACAATAGACATCATAATGACTAGTAGGTTTGTGGTTAAAGAGCTATGAACTTGTTTTCCAGTATTTTATTTTTAAACACTTACCTTCACTTTTAGTATCAATACTCTGTATTGGTTCTAATGCAGAAAAGCACTGAGGGCTAGGTAATAAGAGAGTTAAGTGCTTTCCCTAGTCACACAGCTAGAAGCATCTATGATCAGATTTGAATATAGAAACTCCTATTTTAAGGCCTGGTTTTCAACTACTGAACTACCTAGTTGCCCTCTTTCCAGTATTTTCATATGTTTCTCTTAAAAACATTTTTAAAGGAGAAGGGAAAGTTTGTAGGTTTATTTAGTCAGAGAAGAGTTGAAGATTCTGGAAATCATTTCAAAGTAGTTAGTAAACAAAGAGATATAAATAGTAAAGGACAAGTGTGAAAGTAGCTGAATGAATAAGAGATGGGACAGTGGAAGCCCTTCTTGTTCATCTTCTCATTGGTCCCTTTAATTCTCCCAAATACACTTAAACACAAGCAGATGCTCATACTGCAAGTGTGGATTCAGGATGTTTGAATTATTTTTTAACAGGACACATGAAGGAGACTAAAGAAAATTATAGAAATTGAGAAAACCAATTTCTCACTCATCCTCTTTAGGCACTGAGGTAGAGGAGGGCACTGAGTTGGGCAATCATTTGTTATTTTGGTAATGTGTTCATGAATATAAATATATTTAATTGTTCCATAGCAAATGTGACTTTTAAGGAATTCAGAGATAGATAAAAAGACTTTTATAAACTGATAGATATTGAAGTAGCCATTGAACAGTATATCAGATGATTATAGCAATGCAAATATAGAATGCAATAAAAAACAAATATAAAAATTGAAAATCATCTCATTGAAATGGCAAATGGGCCAGAAAGAGAGATAAGAAAAGTAAAATTTTCTCCTTTATTTTACAGACATGAGTGACTACCTGTAGATTTTTAGATATATTCTGAAATTACTTGCTGGATGTATTTCTTAGTTGTGTTGCATTGCTTTTTTCCCCATTTTTATACTTTGTTAACAGGAATAGTTTTCTGGGTAGAAAAAAGGATATGGAATGAGAAGCTTTAAAATACTCTTATTTTTATAGCTGTAAATACTATTATATATAATATATGCATACATACATATACATATGCAGCTATGTATACTTCAATTTACCTTCAATAAAGAGAGCTAAAACTAGTAGTCTAAAAAATAAGTAGAATGAATAATTTGCTAAGTAGTCTCCATTTCAAGTAAAGATATGATAGAATTGCAGTAGCTTGCTGCTGATGTCATGTTTGCCCAATCTCCTTTATGGCAAAAAAACAAAACAGTGCTCCTGTAGTCCTCAACAATATTATATTATAGGATCATATACTTGGAGCTAAAAGTAAAATTAATGTTTATGGCAAATTATCATGAGGAATCTAGAATCTAGAATCTAGAATCATAGGATAGAGCTATTTCTCCCAGGTAAAGCAATTAGTATTGATGAAGAAATTCAGTCTCTCTCCTCTGCTGAAGGTCTGACCATCACTTCAAGACTGCTTGGTGGAGCTAAAAGTCTGACTGTCATTCCAGACTGATATGAGATGTTACTCACTCCCTGGCTCCAGCCAGACAAGAGCAGATACAGACAAAAGACTCAGACAGCCTGCCCCTTTCCTCTGCTCACTCTAGGTTCCAGACAGGTGAGTTATAACAATGCCAAATTGGAAAAACAGTGATAATTATGTACCTAATGCTATATAATGCCTATATCACCAATGCTCAGGGCCCAATGTAAGGAGGAGAGATCTCTTCTGGGTCGTGCTTAATAAAGATCTTTTTTTCTTTCCTCATTCAGAGTACCATTTGGGTTTTCTGCACTGGATTGATTTTTTTCTATAACAGTGTCAAAGCAAGAATGTGGACTAAAGTCTTTTGACTTCTGATTATTTGCTCCTTCCACTGCATCATTTATTAAATGCCTTTGGAGTGTTCAAGAAACACATCATTTAATAATGGATCTTACAAAATATATGAATGAATTATATTGATAATATTGCTAATAATGAAAGCTAGTTGACTATATCAGAGTTACCACAGGTCTGGACATACCCTTTGAAGATATAATGACCAACATTTTTGGAGGATATGGTAATTCTATAGTATCTCTTGATAAAACATTTAAAACTACATTTCCATTAAGACAATATATATATATAAATATATATATTTCTTTTTTTGGCTTAGACTTCTAATTACTCTCAAAGTGGGAGGTTTATTATCAAACTTCTGGCAACCATTAACTACAGTGCAGCAACCCTCGTGGGTAATAGAAAATAAATTAATATATCTGACCAATCCTTATTAATTAAAATAGTACCCATTTGCTTTCCTTTAAATGTTAACATTACAAGGGAATCTCTTCTATTTGATTGATTGAGCTAAGAATAACAATACAATCATAACCAATCTCTTGTAAGTGTTCTTAATTTATTATAAGCATTCTAATTTTTTTTATTTTAACCCTAATATCCACAAAATTATGCCTATGATTAGATAGACTAGTAATGATTTAGCTGACAGCTACATTCTGCTGTAATATTTCTCATCTGGGTCAGGAACCACAGCAAGTCAATGTTATTGTTGGCTCAGCAACACTTGGAAACTTTGGTTTTCTAAATGAACCCAAATAATAAAACACAGTTGTATTTCTTCAAAACTTTCACAAGAGGACAGTGGTTTCCTCGAGTTTGTTTTTATATTTTTCTCAGAATGTAATCTATTATTTTAATAATCTCTTGGAGTTAATGAATGATCCCTATCTGCATTTTAGGTTTATTCTTTACTGAATTTTTGTGAGAATGTATTGAATATTGTGATAGGAGAAAAATACAAAATAAAAAGTATTTTTAAATGCTTCAGCCCTTCAAGAACTTCCATGTTAATTATTTTTCAAATTAAAGGTATGCATACCAACTAGATTATTGTTTATTGTTTCCTCTGACCTCATTCTCCTCAGTCATATACAAATACACCCAACTCTCCAAACACAATTCTTATTCACTTATTGAACAGATGTAGCAAATAGATGTGTGTCTTTTACAATTTCTTTTCCCTCCCTTTCTAGCCCTTTTTAAATAATTTGAAGGAGGAAGGAGGTATATGTAGGTAAAACTTCAGTGAACATGGCACTAATGGAAAGGAAATAAAAGGGAAAAAATATTTCTCCAGAATGCAATGAGAAAGAATGAATGAAGAAAATAAGACTTATAAAGGCCCATGGATTATAGGCAGCAACTGTTGTTTCTGACAGCAAAGGTCAGAATCAGTGACAGTGCAACAGGTAAAAAAGAAGAAAATAGTTATGATAATGAGATAGCAAGAAAAACATTAGATTGCAAACATGTATAAGAAAGTATACTTGAAATAAAACCAGCTATTGCAATGATGAATTGTGGGAAGACAAAAAACAACAACAACAACAAAGTGAGCAAGAGTAAATAAGGATTCTCAAAAAAAAGCTCTGCATATACATACATACATATATATATATATATATATATATACATATATATATATACACATATATATATTTGTTTTTGCAGGCATGTGTCTTCCTATATAAACATTAACACACAAACATCTATATATGTATATAAAGCCTTAGAATATATATAGCAGTGTTATATTTATTTTATTTTAAAATACTATAATATAAATACTACTAAATAAATACTATATACTACTATATAAAATACTATAAAAAAGTACTGCTACTCTGTGGATTTTCACCTACTTCTGCAATAGGTGAGGGATCACTCTACATATATTTACTTATGTAGAGAAAGTTAATTTTTATGTTTAGATTGCCTAAGTTTCTAACAATAATTTTCCCTTTTTCCTCTCCCAGGGAGCCATCCCATATAATAACAACAATAATATGCATAGGAAGAAAGGGGGTGGGAATCTGCAAAATTAATCAATATAACAAAAAGGCTGAAAATATATTGAACATCTCTGGATTTTCCACTTCTGGAAATAATTAGTAAGAGGTATCTTCTCATCTTTCTACCCAAGAGCCATGTTTTTTCTCTCTATTTTTTCATTTATCTTTTTATTGGCTTTTGTTGGATGTTCTTTTCATTCATATTTCCATAATTATTGTATACACTATTTTCTTGACTCTGCTACCTCATGCTGCATCATTAGGGAAGTCTTAACATGCTTCTCTGAAAGGCTTTTTAAGTCAAATTGTCAAGATACAGTACTTACTTTACAGTTGTCTATGGCCATAGGAATTTTACCTTTGCTATTCCTTTATCCTAGAATACTATTCATGTTTGTTTTTTACTGAATGGAACTGAAGTAATTTGTTCAGCTAAATTACTAAAGATTAAAAAAATACAGATTACTGAGAAGCTCCATGAGCTCCATGTCATTAACTTTTTTCAAAAAATGTACTTATCCTTTCCAAATAGTAAGCTTTTATCAATAACACCCTACAAAGACTTAATATACTACTTGATATCAAACTTAGTTTCTCTAACTTCTTAAAGGCCTCAAGGGAAAGAAATTAACTTTTTAATTGAATGATAACAAAATTTTCTTCTAAAGAACAGAGAGTGGGGCAGCTGGATCACTCAGTGGATCAAGAGACAGGCTTAGAGATGGGAGGTCCTAGGTTCAAATCTGACCTCAGACACTTCCTAGCTGTGTGACCCTAGGCAAATCACTTGACTCCCATTTCCTATCCCTTAACATTCTTCTGCTTTGAACTAATACACAGTATTGATTCCAAGATGGAAAGTAAGGATTTTAAATAAAAAGAACATAGAGGATTTTCCTGAATAATTATTCTTTTGTTCTCAATAAAATTTCCATGATATGAGTCAAATACAAGCTCTTCTTTTCACCTTAGGAAATTAAAGCAAAGAGAATTCAAATGTTAAACAAGCTGGCACAGGAAATTAATGACAAAATTTGAATATATCATTTTCCGGGTTAAGATGGTGGCAGAGTAAGAAGCAGCTCTTAACCTCTCCTGACCGAAACACACAAAACTCCTCAAGGGGACATAAAAACAAGTCCAGACGAAGGGAGGAACCCCACAACAGGGCACAGCGTGGAAGGTATGTGGAATCAGGGCATTTCCATGCTATAAAGGGGTGAAACAGCTCTCACTAAATCACGAGCTGAGCAACCACCCCACCCCCAACCCCTCCACACACAACACCTATAGTGCTGAAACCAGCTAAAAAGAAATAGAGCAAGTTTGGGGCACCCATCGAATCATTGGCAGCTCCAGCACCTGTTCCTGAGAGCAACAAGATTTAGGACCACAAAAAGCTAACGAATGTACATAAAATCTGAGCGAGGGAGCAGGGCACAGAGCGACTGTGGAAGCAGCGCCCTGAGACTTGTAAAGAAACCTCCAGCAGAGGATCAAGCAAGGGGGTCCACCAGGGGGCTTGACCTTGGAAAAAACCAGAACTGAGACCTCAGGAGCCAAAACACCGCAGACAGACCCTGAGCACGAGGATAAACCTGAGAAGCCGCTGGGCTAACTATGGCTACCCAGTCTCAGGAAGTTCAGAAGAGAAGAATTAACAACAAGAAAAAGAAGTCTTTAACACTCGACAACTATTACACAGAGAAAATCCAGACAACTGAACAAACAGAGGACGAGAACAAACAAGCATCTGGACCCTCCTCAAATAAGGAAAACTCCTCACAAGCTATAGAAGAGTTCAAAACTGAGATTTTGAGGAAAATGGAAGAGATCTGGCAAGAAAATAACAGTTTAAAAGGCAGAATCCTGCAATTGGAAAGTGAGGCTCAGAAACCAAATGAACTGATAAGCAAATTGAACATCAGAAATGACCAGATTGAAAAGGAATACCAGAAGATTATGGCCGAAAAACAGAAGATTATAGCCGAAAACCAAAAGATCATAGTCGAAAACCAATCCCTAAAGGCTAGAATTGAGAAATTAGAAGCTAAAGATCTCTCAAGCCAACACGAACAAATAAAACAAAGTCAAAAGACTGAAAAAATATAAGGAAACATGAAATATCTCAATGAGAGAGTGACAGATCAAGAAAACAGGTCTAGAAGAGACAATCTGAGAATAATTGGTCTTCCAGAAAAAAACAGAAATTAATAGAAACCTGGACTCCATACTACCAGAAATTATTCAGCAAAATTGCCCTGAAGTCCTACAACAAGAGGGCTATATAGACATTGAAAGGATTCATAGAACACCTGCGACATTCAATACAGATAAAAAAAAACCCCAGAAATATAATTGCCAAATTCAAGAGTTTCCAAGCAAAAGAAAAAATCTTACAAGAAGCCAGAAAGAGACAATTCAAATATCAAGGAGCACCAATCAGGATCACACAGGATCTGGCAGCCTCCACGCTAAAAGATCGCAAGGCTTGGGATACAATACTCAGAAAGGCAAGAGAGCTGGGCCTACAACCACGGATCAACTACCCATCAAAACTGACTATATATTTCCAGGGGAAAGTATGGGCATTCAACAAAATTGAAGAATTCCAGGTATTTGCACAGAAAAGACCAGGGCTAAATGGAAATTTTGATATCCAACCACAAAAATCCAGAGAAACATGAAAAGGTAAATAAGATACAGAGGGGAAAGAAAGAAAACTTATAATTTTTAAATTTGCCTTTTTAAGGGCCTCAGTGAGATCTAATTATCTGTATTCCTATGTAGAGAAATGTTATGTATAATTCTCTGTAGTGAACTCTATTCACTATTATAGTATTCACTATTATAGTAATCAGAAGAATAATTCACAGGGTGAGGGTGGAACACTAAATAATCTAAGATGACATGGGGGATGGGAAAGAGGGGTGAATAGCAGGGGACACCAAGAGAAACTTAAGTGAATAAGAAAAATAGGATATTCTATTACACACAAAGAGGGCATGGGAAGGAGAGGGGACAAATACTATTATAATAAGGAGAGGAAGAGAGCATTAAGAGGTAATAATAAAGCCTTACTCTTAGTGTAATCAACCCGGAGAGGGAAGAGTAGATATACTATCCATTGGGAAATAAAACTCTTATCTAATCCTTCTAAGAAATTTAGAAGGGATAAACCAAGGGGAACAGGGGAGTGGGGAGGTCAAAAAAAGGGAGGGGAGAAGAAGAGAGAGGGAATTCATAAGGCCTTTAAAAACAAAAAGAGGGGAAAAATAAGGGAGGGGGTAGAAAGGGAAGTTAATCAAGGGAGGGGATAAGGGATAGCGGCTCAATAGCAAACCACTGGTTTAAAAGGAAAAAGTATTAGAAAAAGGGGGTAGGAATAGGGGAGGATTCAAAAATGTCAGCAAATGCACAACTGATGATTATAACTCCGAATGTGAATGGGATGAAACTCGCTCATGAAACGGAAGCAAATAGCAGAGTGGATTAGAAACCAAAATCCTACCATATGTTGTCTATAAGAAACACATATGAGGCGGGTGGACATACACAAGTTTAAGGTTCAGGGCTTGAGCAAAATCTTTTGGGCGTCAAATAAGAAAAAGAAGGCAGGAGTGGCTATTATGATCTCTGACAAAGCCAAATTAAAAATAGATATGATTAAAAAAGACAGGGAAGGTCATTACATCCTGATTAAAGGCAGTATAATCAACAAGGAAATAACACTGCTCAATATGTATGCACCGAATGGCATACATAGAACCCAAATTCATAAAGAAGAAACTGGCAGAGCTCAAGAAGGAAATAGATAGTAAAACCATACTAGTGGGAGATCTAAATATTCCTCTTTCAGATCTAGATAAATCAAACTGAAAAATAAATAAGAAAGAGGTAAGAGAGGTGAATGAAGTCCTAGAAAAATTAGATTTAATTGATATGTGGAGAAAAATAAATAGGGACAAAAAGGAATATATCTTTTTTTCAGCTGCACATGGCACATTCACAAAGATTGACCATGTTATAGGGCATAGAATCATTGCAAACAAATGCAAAAGAGCAGAAATAATAAATGTAACCTTCTCAGATCATAATGCAATAAAAATAATAATTAGTAAGGGCACCTGGACAGGAAAATCTAAAACTAATTGGAAATTAAATAATATGATTCTTCAAAACCAATTTGTCAAAGAATGAATCATAGAAACAATCAACAATTTCATTGAAGAAAATGACAATGATGAGACATCCTACCAAACTCTGTGGGATGCAGCCAAGGCAGTACTCAGAGGGAAATTTATATCCTTGAGTGCATATATTAACAAATTAAGGAGGGCAGAGATTAATGAATTGGTCATGCAAGCCAAAAAATTAGAAAGCGAGCAAATTAAAAATCCCCAGATGAAAACTAAATTAGAAATACTAAAAACCAAGGGAGAAATTAATAAAATCGAAAGTAAAAGAACTATTGAATTAATAAATAAGACTAGAAGCTGGTACTTTGAAGAAACAGATAAAATAGACAAAGTACTGGTCAATCTAAGAAAAAAAGGAAAGAAGAAACTCAAATTGATAGTATCAAAGATAAAAAGGGAGACCTCACCTCTAATGAAGGGGAAATTAAGGCAATTATTAATAACTATTTTTCCCAATTATATGGCAATAAATATAACAATTTAAAGTATATGGACAAATATTTACAAAAATATAAACTGCCTAGATTAACAGCAGAAGAAATAGAATACCTAAAAAATCCCATATCAGAAAAAGAAATTGAACAAGCCATCAAAGAACTCCCTAATAAAAAATCACCAGGGCCTGATGGATTCACAAGTGAACTCTATCAGACATTCAAAGAGCAACTAATTCCAATACTATACAAATTATTTGATAAGATAAGCAACGAAGGAGTCCTACCAAATTCCTTTTACGACACAAATATGGTACTGATTCCAAAGCCAGGGAGATCAAAAACAGAGAAAGAATACTACAGACCAATCTCCCTAATGAACATAGATGCAAAAATCTTAAATAGAATACTAGAAAAAAGACTCCAGCAAGTAATTAAGATCATCCACCATGATCAGGTGGGATTTATACCAGGAATACAAGGGTGGTTCAACATTAGGAAAACCATCCACATAATTGATCATATCAACAGTCTAACAAACAAAAATCACATGATTATCTCAATAGATGCTGAAAAAGCCTTTGACAAAATACAGCATCCATTCCTATTGAAAATACTGAAAAGTATAGGAATAGAAGGACCTTTCCTAAAAATAATAAACAGTATATACATAAAACCATCAACAAACATCATATGCAATGGGGATAAATTAGAAGCCTTCCCAATAAGATCAGGAGTAAAACAAGGATGCCCATTATCACCTCTATTATTCAACATAGTACTAGAAACACTAGCAGCTGCAAATAGAGAAGAAAAAGAAATTGAAGGTATCAAAATAGGCAAGGAGGAGACTAAGCTATCACTCTTTGCAGATGATATGATGGTCTACTTAAAAAATCCTAGAGAATCGACTAAGAAGCTTGTAGAAATAATCAACAACTTTAGCAAAGTTGCAGTATACAAAATAAATGCATATAAATCATCAGCATTTCTATACATTTCCAACACACTAGAGCAGCAAGAAGTAGAAAGAGAAACACCATTCAAAATCACCCTAGACAATATAAAATACTTAGGAATCTACCTACCAAAACAAACACAGCAATTATATGAAAACAACTACAAAACACTTTCCAAACAAATAAAACTGGATCTAAACAATTGGAAAGCCATTGATTGCTCATGGGTATAATGAGCTAACATAATAAAAATGACAATTCTACCCAAATTAATTTACCTATTTAGCACCATACCTATCAAGCTACCAAAAAAACTTCTTTACTGAATTAGAAAAAACTATAACAAATTTCATTTGGAATAACAAAAGATCAAGAATATCAAGGGAAATAATGAAAAAAATGTGAAGGAAGGGGGCCTAGCAGTACCAGATATTAAACTATACTATAAAGCAGCAGTCTTCAAAACAATATGGTACTGGCTAAGAGACAGAGAGGAGGATCAATGGAATAGACTTGGGGTAAATGACATCAGCAAGACAGTGTATGTTAAACCCAAAGAGCCCAAATTTTGGGACATGAATCCACTATTTGACAAAAACAGCTGGGAATTATGGAAAACAATATGGGAGAGTTTAGGTCTAGATCAACATCTCACACCCTACACCAAGATAAATTCAGAATGGGTGAATGACCTGAATATAAAGAGGGAAACTATAAATAAGTTAAGTGAACACAGACTAGTTTACTTGTCAGACCTGTGGGAAAGGAAAGACTTTAAAACCAAGCAAGAGTTAGAGAAAATTACAAAATGTAAATTAAATGGTTTTGATTATATTAAACTAAAAAGTTTTTGTACAAACAAAAACAATGTAGTCAAAATCAGAAGGGAAACAACAAATTGGGAAAAAATCTTTATAATGAAAAACTCTGACAGGGGTCTAATTACTCAAATATACAAGGAGTTAAAGCAATTGTATAAAAAATCAAGCCATTCCCCAATTGATAAATGGGCAAGAGACATGAATAGGCAATTTTTCAGGTAAAGAAATCAGAAGTATCAATAAGCACATGAGAAAGTGTTCCAAATCTCTAATAATTAGAGAAATGCAAATCAAAACAACCCTGAGGTATCACCTCAAACCTAGCAGATTGGCTAAAATGAAAGAAGGGGAGAGTAATGAATGTTGGAGTGGATGTGGAAAAATTGGGACATTAATGCATTCCTGTTGGAGTTGTGAACTGATCCAGCCATTCTGGCTGGCAATTTGGAATCATGCTTAAGGGGCTATAAAAGAATGCCTGCCCTTTGATCCAGCCATACTGCTGTTGGGTTTTTACCCCAGAGAGATCATAGATAAACAGACTTGTATGAAAATATTTATGGCTGCGCTTTTTGTGGTGGCAACAAATTGGAAAAGGAGGGTATGTCCTTCAATTGGGGAATGGCTGAACAAACTGTGGTATATGCGGGTGATGGAATACTATTGTGCTAAAAGGAATAATAAACTGGAGCAGTTCCAGGCGTACTGGAGAGACCTCCGGGAACAGATGCAGAGCGAAAGGAGCAGAGCCAGAAGAACATTGTACACAGAGACTGATATACTATGGTAAAATTGAATGTAATGGACCTCTGTACCAGCAGCAATACAGTGACCCAGGACAATTCAGAGGGATTTATGGTAAAGAAAGCTGCCCACATTCAGAGGAATGACTGCAGGAGAGGAAACATATAAGAAAAACAACTGCTTGACCACATGGGTCAGGGTGGACATGATTCAGGGTGTGGACTCGAAACTACCACACCAATGCAATTACCAACAATTTGGAAATTGGTCTTGATCAAGGACACATGACAAAACTAGTGGAAATGTGCATCAGCCATAGGTGGGTGGAGTGTGGGGGGCGAAGGGGAAAGTAGGAGCATGAATCATATAAACATGTTAAAAATGAATATTAATAAATGTTTTTAAAAATTGGATATATCTCATCATAGTACACATATTTCTTTTATTTAAGAAGCCACATTTTCAGACATTTTACAGTAATTTGGAGAAATTATTAATAAGGATATGTTAGATAAAATGTAGAAGAAATACTTAGGCATATATTTATGCTCTAATTTGAATTACATACTTAATAACCACAACTACAAACAAAAAAACATTTAAGTAAACAAGTATATTAAAATATGTGTAAAACCACAAACCCCATGTTTTTTACAATCTACTTGAAATATATGAATTATATATGTCTACTAATATGAAAATCTTCTGCTTTTGAGCCCCTTTAGATTTGTTTTATTTGGAAACTTTTTTTATTTTGATTTTGTGGCTGCCTTTTAAAAATATAATCATAAAATTTGTTATTCTTATTATCTTTTATATAGTTATATAATTTTATATAGTTGCCTTATTTTCTTCATATTTCCAATATTTGTAATTTCAGTAACATAATATAATCAACTATATTCTAATATCTCAGTCTATTCAACCATTTATCCCCTTCCTTGCAATTGTGTTTTCAGTTATTTTGACATTACAAATAAAGCTTCAGTGAATACTTTCAAATATACACAGCTTTTTACCCTCTAAATAATGCTTTTAGGGCCTGATCCCTGTAATGGGATACCCCCAATGAACCTGAACAGCTTTGCATCTCTTAATATATTTTTCCATCTTGTCACCTTAACAATATAATATTTCCTCCATTTCTCCATGTTACTATCAATATTTAATTTTATCACTTTAATTCATCTGCTTCTGGATCTCAGGTAGCATATACTATCAGGACCATATTTAGGTATATTGTCCTTAGGTAGCAGTCAAAATATGCTACCAGAATCATATTCTTTTCAAAACCAAGTCTTTTCATTTTGGTCATTCACAGTGGAACTTTTGTTACAATGCCACAACCACCCCCTCAGTATTGCAGGAATACCTCAATAGTATGATTAGTGATAAAGTAGGACTTTTGCTTAATATTTATGATCTCTAATTCATGTTTTGTCCCACCAGAAACTTTTTTTGAATCATTCATATGCTCAGGCTTAGATTTGCTACCAATCTCATGCAATTGTGTGGTTGCTCTTCAGATATCCATCTTACTTAACTTATCTAAGTTTTCATTCATCTCCTTACCTTCTTTATTATCATTTTCTGTTAGATTTCTCTAATTATGAGAGGGTAAAAATATAGTCTGCTTCTATTATTATTTTGTTATCTATTTCCATCTGTATATCATTTAGTTTTTCTTTAAATATGTGGGTACTATAATATTTGGTGCATAAAACTTCAATATTGATAATGCTTTTTTATCTATAGTTCCCTTCTAATTAAAATGGTTTAGCCCCAGATCTGTTAGAGATCATGACTGTCAACTTTGCCTTCTCTGAATCTTCTGAGGCAAAGTAAATATATAGCTTCTCATTCTCATTCTATGTATATGTCTCAGGACTCCTATCTATTTTTCCGACTCCTAGTGTTGATCTTATGGAGTTATTTTTTGTTTGTGGGTCAATTTAGTGGTTGAAGAGGCTTCATATCCTACTCTATCCTCTTCCCACAATTCATCCAATAAGATACACTTTGGAAAATATGAAAGCAATGACTCCAACTCAACATTATGAAGAATAGAATTACTTTATTAAGCAATTATTCATTAATATTAATTTATAAAATATAGTCATTAACTTAAAACATTTTATTCATTGACATATGTAATAAGGAATGAAAGATGGATATTAGGCAAATGTGTTGGAAGGGAATGAAAAGAATTTTTTTCCTTCTGTGGAGAAAAATGAAAGGAAATAGAAGATGATTTGGGGTATACATGTTATGGTATTTTATTCAGTTGCTCTGAATGTGTTGTATGTGTATGAGTATGTGCACACACATGCATATGTATGTAGTATTTATCTCCCTTTCCCCCATCATTGATAAGACTATTTATCTCCTTTTGCCCCATCATTAACTAACCCTTCATTTTGTGAAGGGTACCTAAAACAATATTATATTAATTGAATAGTTATTTAATGCAAGTTTGCTGTAGTGACCTGCTTATATCTTGTCAATTTCTGTCCCATAATCAAATGATGAGACCTGAATTTTCTGAAAAGTTGCGTAAGTGAGAAAAATGGACTAAGCTAATTTAATTATCAACATGGTCATAAAAGCACTCAAATCATGACTATGGAGAGGAAATAACGTTGGAAGATAATGTAGATTTATATAATATTTTAATTTGGAAACTACCAACTCAGAATTTGTAATTATTCTCATAGAATCTGGAGAGAAGTATCTATTTTCCACTTATTTGCAGAAAAAAATTGGTGAGAAATGTAAGGGAATTGATAAGATCATGAGGAGAAAGTTAAATATTTTAGATAGTAAATAATTTTTAAGAACTTCCAAAGCACCCTTCATACAGGCATTATTGATATAATTAATATAAACCATTCTTATCTATTCATTAAAGCATATCCCATAAAGATTTTAATTATGCCATATTTATTGAGTATAATTACCGTACTATTTCATGTTGCTTTATGTAATTCAGTTTCAAAGAAATATTTCCTTATTATCTACTACATTACCTTATAACTTATACAAAAGGAACTTCTTAGGTTTGATAGCTTCTGTAAGCTTTTGGCTTCCATATGATTTTAATAAGGAAGCTAAAAATATTTAACTAGCAGGAATCCTAAGAAATTACAAATAAATATGCATAATATGTAAAGTACCCACAATATGTCAAATACTATAAACAAAAATTAACAAAAGAAAAATATAAATACTTATAAAATATAACAACAATAAAACAAAATTACACAGGAATATGACTTATATGGTGAATATGTTTTATAATTTTTCTATGATCATAGCAGTCCTGTCAACATTTAGGTAAGGGTTTACATAAATGAGATAATAGACTGAGTAGTACAAGAAGAACCCATGTAGGTGAAGGAATGTAGATGATTTTGTATACAAAATCAATAGAATTAAATGAATTCTTAAAGTCTAAATATTCAGATATATTGATAATAAGTGAAGTTTAATTCAAAGGTATAGCAAAGGATAATAAAAATATTTTGGAATTATGCTTTGGTCTCTCAAATGAGTTGAAGACTTGTTAAGCTTTTCACAAATCTCACATATTAACCCTAGAATTTTTTTAAAGACAGTCATAAGGTGATTACTTGGCAAGCATGGAATATGAAAGCTTGATTATTGCTAAGAAGTCATTGTTAAATATACTGTTTACCCGTTAGACCATTAATTAGTCAGTTTAGTGACATATAATTCATAAATTAAGATAGAAAACATAAGAAGAGAAAGTTACAATAATAATAGCTCCAAATGAACTTAATCAAACGAGTTTCCATTTTAAAAATTATATATGTATACATATGTGAAAATATTATCAATTTTCTATAGAATATTTAATATGAAGTCACTAAAGTAAGAGATTAATACCTACTAATTCCCTTAGTTAAATAATCAGCTTGCCAGATGGAAACATTAAAGCCAAGGCAATAGTGGTTTTATATGCAAAATATTATATAGGAAGATGATGGAATACTACAAAATCATTAAGAAAGTTAAAGAGGAAACCCAAGTAAGGCTTAAAAATGGATGTGATTGATTTTTAAGGTCCCATAGAGGGAATCTTTCCTCTAGAATGGGTGATAATAAATAGCTTCTGAATTCTCTGACAATTCTAAGAGTTATGCACATAAAAGCCACATCATTCTAGGTGCATTCATAGATTAAGGGGGTAGAAAATAAGTGAGCAATAATTGACAGAAAAAGAAAGAATCCTGATGACAATAGAATCAATTCATTAATAACCATTACTAAATTCGTATTATGTGTCACACACTATGCACTATATGTACTGTGCTGGGGATACAAAAAGAGGGAAAATAATATTCTTCTCCTCATGGAATGTAGAATCTCATAGAGAATTTAACATGTAAAAAAATATAACAAGCAAAAATTATACAGAAAAAATAGAAAACAAGAAAGGAAAAGCATTTGCATTAAGAAGGTTAGGGAAGGCTTCCATTAAAAAAGGATAGGATTTTATTTAGACACAAACCAAAGAGGTACAATATTTGGAATTAACATCCATTGAGTTATATAAAAAGGAAGCACTAACAGAGATAAAGCCTGGAAGAGAAAATATGCCAGAACAAGTTCATTTTGATTATTACCCAGCAAAAAATATCATATACAAGTGATACAAATCTGAAAGTATTTTATAATTTTAAAGATATTAAAAATAAGTCACTGAACAAAATTCTTCTCTTCCTTTTCCCTTTCCTGCTTCCCTCCTTTTCATCCTCTTCTTTTATCCCCTTCCTTTCTCTGGATTTGTGTATCTATCTCTGCCTTGCATTTTTGTCTGCCTCTCTATATGTCCTTTTTTATATATCTACATCTACATATCTATTCTATCTCTATCTCTTTCATCATGTTTCCATTCCTTTTTTCTGCTGTTTCCTCATCATCTCCACACTCAAATTCTAAGTACAATAATGCAATAGTATCAGCTTAATCTATCAGTTCACATTTTCCTTAGACTGTGCGACTCTCCTTTATTTATGGATGCCAACAATTTGAAAAAATAATTCAGGTCTAATTTTGTTATCTTCATTCTTATGCATTATTTTCAAAAGAAAAAAACACCTATACTGGCAACTGCTTGGCTTGAATTTAGCTACAAAATTTAAAAAAAAATGTAAATATGTTGGCTCAAAATAAATTATGCATCTTTCTCTTTTTTTCCCCTCTTCAACTTATAAAAAATAAGATTTGCTTCTTGCTGAAATAGAGAACTAATTTCATTTGAATCGAAGTGATAGAGTTATATTATCCAGAAAGTCACCCACTTGCAAATTTTTTTTAGAATTTCCCCATGGATGCCAAAATGTCTTCCCTTATTAAATAAATACTTTTTTTCTCAGTAAACAGGGGCTTAGGCTTATTTGCTGAATAAGAACGTCAGCTCTAATAGGTTTACTTCCATTTTGACATAAGTATTCCTCCTGACACTTATTACTAACTGAAAGAATTCTGTTAAAGTTCCTGTTTCATTTTTGGGAAAAAATTGTTTTGTCCCAGTACAAGTAAAAGTAATTAATATTTATTCTTAAAATTGAGTCCCTAATTTTCTTTATTTCTCCTATAATTTCTCCCTCCTTGAGAAGAAAATAATGATTTCTATTATAAATGTGCAGGCATGCAAAACATGTTTCTGCATTAGCCATATTATGAAAGAAAACACAGGCAAAAATCAAGAAAAATTAATAAATTTAGAGAAAGTATTATTAGATCTCCATTCAGACTCCAGCCATTCTTTCTCTAGAAGCAGATGCCATTTTTTCAACCCAAGTCCTTCAGACTTCTCTTGGATCATTATTCTCCTGAGAATAGCTAAGATATTCACATTTAATCATTATTATAATTGTTCATAATGTACTCTGTTGTGATCTGCTAATTTCACTTTGCTTCAGTTCATAGGAAGCATTCACTGGGCAACTAGAAGTATTAAATATATTGTTTCCATACCACTATTTACCACAACAGATAGAAAAGCAAAGAAATTAGTTTTATACAATTATCTCAGAAATACAAGGAAAGTAATAAAATAACTAAAGACAAACTAAAGGTAGCATAGTATAGTAGCTACTGAAGAATGATTATCAGGATTAAAATTGTCTACATTTCTCTGGATTTGAATAGCAAGGTCCCCACCTCCTGGCCAATCACTCAATGTACTAAATTAATTTTAAAAACAGAAGAACCTTTTATTTATCACACAGAAAACATATGAGAGTCAAAAGATTCATAGGAGCCACTCAACACCTATCAAATTGGCTATTTTGATGGAAAAGGAAAATGATGAAACTTGGAATCAATGTGGGAAAACTGAGATACTAATATACACTTGGAGAGTTGTGAATAGATTCAACCATTCTAGAGAGTAATTTGGACCTACACAGAAAGGTATATAAAACAGTACATATCCATTGATCCAGCAATACCATTACTAAGTTTGCATTCCTACTAAATAAAAAAGGGGGGTTTTTAAAGCATCTCTTTTTTAGGAGCGAATTTTGGAAAGTGAGGGGATACCCATTAATTGGGGAATGGCTGAATAAATTACAGTATAAGATTGTAATGGAATATCATTATGCTGTACAAATGACAAGCAGTAGGATTTCAGCAAAACCTGAAAAGACATAAATGAATTGACTGAATGAAGTAAGCAAAACCCAGCGAACATTGTATTCAGTGACAGCAATAGTGTAGAATGAAAAACTGCAACTTAGAAATTCTTAGCAATACAATGATGCAAAACAATCTCAAAGACATTCCTTCCTTCCTTCCTTCCTTCCTTCCTTCCTTCTTTCTTTCTTTCTTTCTTTCTTTCTTTCTTTCTTTCTTTCTTTCTTTCTTTCTTTCTTTCTTTCTTTCTTTCT